>NW_025746234.1:112500-144223 GCF_021184085.1 Oncorhynchus gorbuscha | reverse complement strand
TCAGTAGTCAGTATTACCAACAGTCAGTAGTCAGTATTACCAACAGTCAGTAGTCAGTATTACCAACAGTCAGTATTACTAACAGTCAGTATTACCAACAGTCAGTATTACTAACAGTCAGTAGTCAGTATTACCAACAGTCAGTAGTCAGTATTACCAACAGTCAGTAGTCAGTATTACCAACAGTCAGTAGTCAGTATTACCAACAGTCAGTATTACCAACAGTCAGTATTACCAACAGTCAGTAGTCAGTATTACCAACAGTCAGTAGTCAGTATTACCAACAGTCAGTAGTCAGTATTACCAACAGTCAGTAGTCAGTATTACCAACAGTCAGTAGTCAGTATTACCAACAGTCAGTAGTCAGTATTACCAACAGTCAGTATTACCAACAGTCAGTATTACCAACAGTCAGTATTACCAACAGTCAGTAGTCAGTATTACCAACAGTCAGTAGTCAGTATTACCAACAGTCAGTAGTCAGTATTACCAACAGTCAGTAGTCAGTATTACCAACAGTCAGTAGTCAGTATTACCAACAGTCAGTGATGATATTACCAACAGTCAGTAGTCAGTATTTCCAACAGTCAGTAGTCAGTATTACCAACAGTCAGTAGTCAGTATTACCAACAGTCAGTAGTCAGTATTACCAACAGTCAGTATTACCAACAGTCAGTAGTCAGTATTACCAACAGTCAGTATTACCAACAGTCGGTAGTCAGTATTACCAACAGTCAGTATTACCAACAGTCAGTAGTCAGTATTACCAACAGTCAGTAGTCAGTATTACCAACAGTCAGTAGTCAGTATTACCAACGGTCGGTAGTCAGTATTACCAGCAGTCAGTAGTCAGTATTACCAGCAGTCGGTAGTCAGTATTACCAGCAGTCCAGTATTACCAGCAGTCGTGGTCAGTATTACCAGCAGTCGGTAGTCAGTATTACCAACAGTCAGTATTACCAACAGTCAGTAGTGGTATTACCAACAGTCAGTATTGCAACAGTCGGTATTACCAACAGTCAGTAGTCCAGTGGCTACCAACAGTCAGTAGTCAGTATTACCAACGGTCAGTAGTCAGTATTACCAGCAGTCCGGTAATTAGTATTACCAACAGTCGTGTGCAACAGTCAGTATTGCCAACAGTCAAGTATTACCAACAGTCAGTAGTCAGTAATACCCAACAGTCAGTAGTCGGTATTACCAACGGTCAGTGGTAGTGTACCAACAGTCAGTATTACTAACAGTCTGTATTACCAACAGTCAGATATTACCAACAGTCAGTATTACCAACAGTCATATTACCAACAGTCAGTAGTCAGTATTACCAACAGTCAGTAGTCAGTATTACCAACAGTCAGTAGTCAGTATTACCAACAGTCAGTAGTCAGTATTACCAACAGTCAGTAGTCAGTATTACCAACAGTCAGTATTACCAACAGTCAGTAGTCAGTATTACCAACAGTCAGTATTATTACCAACAGTCAGTACCAACGGTCAGTATTACCAACAGTCAGTATTACCAACAGTCAGTAGTCAGTATTACCAACAGTCAGTATTACCAACAGTCAGTATTACCAACAGTCGGTAGTCAGTCAGTCATATTACCAACAGTCAGTAGTCAGTATTACCAACAGTCACTATTACCAACAGTCAGTAGTCAGTATTACCAACAGTCAGTAGTCATATTACCAACAGTCAGTATTACCAACAGTCAGTATTACCAGCAGTCAGTAGTCAGTATTACCAACAGTCAGTAGTCAGTAGTCAGTACCAACAGTCAGTATCGGTATTACCAACAGTCAGTAGTCAGTATTAACAACAGTCAGTATTACCAACAGTCAGTATTACCAACAGTCAGTAGTCAGTATTACCCGGCAGTCAGTATCGGTATTACCAACAGTCAGTAGTCAGTATTACCAACAGTCAGTAGTCAGTATTACCAACAGTCAGTAGTCAGTATTACCAACGGTCGGTAGTCACTATACCAACAGTCAGTATTACCAACAGTCAGTAGTCAGTATTACCAACAGTCAGTATTACCAACAGTCAGTAGTCAGTATTACCAACAGTCAGTAGTCAGTATTACCAACAGTCAGTAGTTACCAACAGTCAGTATTACCAACAGTCAGTAGTCAGTATTACCAACAGTCAGTATTACCAACAGTCAGTAGTCAGTATTACCAACAGTCAGTATTACCAACAGTCAGTATTACCAACAGTCAGTATTCAGTATTACCAACAGTCAGTAGTCAGTATTACCAACAGTCAGTAGTCAGTATTACCAACAGTCAGTATTACCAACAGTCAGTCAGTATTACCAACAGTCAGTAGTCGGTATTACCAACAGTCAGTAGTCAGTACCAACAGTCAGTAGTCAGTATTACCAACAGTCAGTAGTCAGTATTACCAACAGTCAGTAGTCAGTATTACCAACAGTCGGTAGTCAGTATTACCAACAGTCAGTAGTCAGTATTACCAACAGTCGGTAGTCAGTATTACCAACAGTCAGTAGTCAGTATTACCAACAGTCAGTATCAGTACCAACAGTCAGTAGTCAGTATTACCAACAGTCAGTATTACCAACAGTCAGTAGTCAGTATTACCAACAGTCAGTATTACCAACAGTCAGTAGTCAGTATTACCAACGGTCAGTCAGTAGTCAGTATTACCAACAGTCAGTATCAGTATTGCCAACAGTCAGTAGTCAGTATTACCAACAGTCAGTATTACCAACAGTCAGTAGTCAGTATTACCAACAGTCAGTAGTCAGTATTACCAACAGTCAGTAGTCAGTATTACCAACAGTCAGTAGTCAGTATTACCAACAGTCAGTAGTCAGTATTACCAACAGTCAGTATTACCAACAGTCAGTAGTCAGTATTACCAACAGTCAGTAGTCAGTATTACAACAGTCAGTATTACCAACAGTCAGTTACCAACAGTCAGTATTACCAACAGTCAGTATTACCAACAGTCAGTATTACCAACAGTCAGTATCAGTATTACCAACAGTCAGTAGTCAGTATTACCAACAGTCAGTATTACCAACAGTCAGTAGTCAGTATTACCAACAGTCAGTATTACCAACAGTCAGTAGTTATTACCAACAGTCAGTAGTCAGTATTACCAACAGTCAGTAGTCAGTATTACCAACAGTCAGTAGTCAGTATTACCAACAGTCAGTATCAGTACCAACAGTCAGTAGTCAGTATTACCAACAGTCAGTATTACCAACAGTCAGTAGTCAGTATTACCAACAGTCAGTAGTCAGTATTACCAACAGTCAGTAGTCAGTATTACCAACAGTCAGTATTACCAACAGTCAGTAGTCAGTATTACCAACAGTCAGTATTACCAACAGTCAGTAGTCAGTATTACCAACAGTCAGTATTACCAACAGTCAGTATTACCAACAGTCAGTATTACCAACAGTCAGTAGTCAGTATTACCAACAGTCAGTATTACCAACAGTCAGTATTACCAACAGTCAGTATTACCAACAGTCAGTAGTCAGTATTACCAACAGTCAGTATTACCAACAGTCAGTATTACCAACAGTCAGTAGTCAGTATTACCAACAGTCAGTATTACCAACAGTCAGTAGTCAGTATTACCAACAGTCAGTAGTCAGTATTACCAACAGTCAGTATTAACAACAGTCAGTAGTCAGTATTACCAACAGTCAGTATTACCAACAGTCAGTATTACCAACAGTCAGTAGTCAGTATTACCAACAGTCAGTATTACCAACAGTCAGTATTACCAACAGTCAGTAGTCAGTATTACCAACAGTCAGTATTACCAACAGTCAGTATTACTAACAGTCAGTATTACCAACAGTCAGTATTACCAACAGTCAGTAGTCAGTATTACCAACAGTCAGTAGTCAGTATTACCAACAGTCAGTATTACCAACAGTCAGTAGTCAGTATTACCAACAGTCACTATTACCAACAGTCAGTATTACCAACAGTCAGTATTACCAACAGTCAGTAGTCAGTATTACCAACAGTCACTATTACCAACAGTCAGTATTACCAACAGTCAGTATTACCAACAGTCAGTATTTTTACCAACAGTCAGTATTACCAACAGTCAGTAGTCAGTATTACCAACAGTCAGTATTACCAACAGTCAGTCAGTATTACCAACAGTCAGTAGTCAGTATTACTAACAGTCAGTAGTCAGTATTACCAACAGTCAGTAGTCAGTATTACCAACAGTCAGTATTACCAACAGTCAGTATTACCAACAGTCAGTAGTCAGTATTACCAACAGTCAGTATCAGTATTACCAACAGTCAGTAGTCAGTATTACCAACAGTCAGTAGTCAGTATTACCAACAGTCAGTATTACCAACAGTCAGTATTACTAACAGTCAGTATTACCAACAGTCAGTAGTCAGTATTACTAACAGTCAGTAGTCAGTATTACCAACAGTCAGTATTACCAACAGTCACTATTACCAACAGTCAGTAGTCAGTATTACCAACAGTCAGTATTACCAACAGTCAGTAGTCAGTATTACCAACAGTCAGTATTACCAACAGTCAGTAGTCAGTATTACCAACAGTCAGTATTACCAACAGTCAGTAGTCAGTATTACCAACAGTCAGTAGTCAGTATTACCAACAGTCAGTAGTCAGTATTACCAACAGTCAGTAGTCAGTATTACCAACAGTCAGTATTACCAACAGTCAGTAGTCAGTATTACCAACAGTCAGTATTATTACCAACAGTCAGTAGTCAGTATTACCAACAGTCAGTAGTCAGTATTACCAACAGTCAGTAGTCACTATTACCAACAGTCAGTAGTCAGTATTACCAACAGTCAGTATTACCAACAGTCAGTATTACCAACAGTCAGTAGTCAGTATTACCAACAGTCAGTAGTCAGTATTACCAACAGTCAGTAGTCAGTATTACCAACAGTCAGTAGTCAGTATTACCAACAGTCAGTATTACCAACAGTCAGTAGTCAGTATTACCAACAGTCAGTATTACCAACAGTCAGTATTACCAACAGTCAGTATTACCAACAGTCAGTAGTCAGTATTACCAACAGTCAGTAGTCAGTATTACCAACAGTCAGTATTACCAACAGTCAGTAGTCAGTATTACCAACAGTATTACCAACAGTCAGTCAGTATTACCAACAGTCAGTAGTCACTATTACCAACAGTCAGTAGTCATATTACCAACAGTCAGTAGTCAGTATTACCAACAGTCAGTAGTCAGTATTACCAACAGTCAGTATTACCAACAGTCAGTATTACCAACAGTCAGTAGTCAGTATTACCAACAGTCAGTAGTCAGTATTACCAACAGTCAGTAGTCAGTATTACCAACAGTCAGTAGTCAGTATTACCAACAGTCAGTAGTCAGTATTACCAACAGTCAGTATTACCAACAGTCAGTATTACCAACAGTCAGTATTACCAACAGTCAGTAGTCAGTATTACCAACAGTCAGTAGTCAGTATTACTAACAGTCAGTAGTCAGTATTACCAACAGTCAGTATTACCAACAGTCAGTATTACCAACAGTCAGTATTACCAACAGTCAGTATTACTAACAGTCAGTATTACCAACAGTCAGTAGTCAGTATTACTAACAGTCAGTAGTCAGTATTACCAACAGTCAGTATTACCAACAGTCACTATTACCAACAGTCAGTAGTCAGTATTACCAACAGTCAGTATTACCAACAGTCAGTAGTCAGTATTACCAACAGTCAGTATTACCAACAGTCAGTCAGTATTACCAACAGTCAGTATTACCAACAGTCAGTATTTTTACCAACAGTCAGTAGTCAGTATTACCAACAGTCAGTAGTCAGTATTACCAACAGTCAGTAGTCAGTATTACCAACAGTCACCAACAGTCAGTAGTCAGTATTACCAACAGTCAGTATTACCAACAGTCAGTAGTCAGTATTACCAACAGTCAGTAGTCAGTATTACCAACAGTCAGTAGTCACTATTACCAACAGTCAGTAGTCAGTATTACCAACAGTCAGTATTACCAACAGTCAGTATTACCAACAGTCAGTAGTCAGTATTACCAACAGTCAGTAGTCAGTATTACCAACAGTCAGTAGTCAGTATTACCAACAGTCAGTAGTCAGTATTACCAACAGTCAGTATTACCAACAGTCAGTAGTCAGTATTACCAACAGTCAGTATTACCAACAGTCAGTATTACCAACAGTCAGTATTACCAACAGTCAGTAGTCAGTATTACCAACAGTCAGTAGTCAGTATTACCAACAGTCAGTATTACCAACAGTCAGTAGTCAGTATTACCAACAGTCAGTATTACCAACAGTCAGTAGTCAGTATTACCAACAGTCAGTATTACCAACAGTCAGTATTACTAACAGTCAGTATTACCAACAGTCAGTAGTCAGTATTACCAACAGTCAGTAGTCAGTATTACCAACAGTCAGTAGTCAGTATTACCAACAGTCAGTAGTCAGTATTACCAACAGTCATTATTACCAACAGTCAGTAGTCAGTATTACCAACAGTCAGTATTACCAACAGTCAGTATTACCAACAGTCAGTAGTCAGTATTACCAACAGTCAGTATTACCAACAGTCAGTAGTCAGTATTACCAACAGTCAGTAGTCAGTATTACCAACAGTCAGTATTACCAACAGTCAGTAGTCAGTATTACCAACAGTCAGTATTACCAACAGTCAGTAGTCAGTATTACCAACAGTCAGTAGTCAGTATTACCAACAGTCAGTAGTCAGTATTACCAACAGTCAGTAGTCAGTATTACCAACAGTCAGTAGTCAGTATTACCAACAGTCAGTAGTCAGTATTACCAACAGTCAGTATTACCAACAGTCAGTATTACCAACAGTCAGTAGTCAGTATTACCAACAGTCAGTAGTCAGTATTACCAACAGTCAGTATTACCAACAGTCAGTAGTCAGTATTACCAACAGTCAGTAGTCAGTATTACCAACAGTCAGTAGTCAGTATTACCAACAGTCAGTAGTCAGTATTACCAACAGTCAGTAGTCAGTATTACCAACAGTCAGTATTAACAACAGTTGGTTGGAGGTAAAACATGACCTTGTCCGAAGATGTATGTGTTACGTTGGAGTCACAGGGGTATGAACAGAGAAACAGGTGTATCAACAGAGAAACAGGTGTATTTAACAGAGAAACAGGTGTATCAGAGAAACAGGTGCTATCAACAGAGAAACAGGTGTATCAGAGAAACAGGTGTATTTAACAGAGAAACAGGTGTATCAACAGAGAAACAGGTGTGACAACAGAGAAACAGGTGTATTTAACAGAGAAACAGGTGTATCAACAGAGAAACAGGTGTAGCAACAAAGAAACAGGTGTATTTAACAGAGAAACAGGTGTATCAACAGAGAAACAGGTGTATCAACAGAGAAACAGGTGTATCAACAGAGAAACAGGTTTATTTAACAGAGAAACAGGTGTATCAACAGAGAAACAGGTGTAGCAACAGAGAAACAGGTTTATTTAACAGAGAAACAGGTGTATCAACAGAGAAACAGGTGTATCAACAGAGAAACAGGTGTATCAACAGAGAAACAGGTTTATTTAACAGAGAAACAAGTGTATTTAACAGAGAAACAGGTGTATTTAACAGAGAAACAGGTGTTATGTTGGAGTTACAGGTGTAACAATAGAGAAACAGGTGTATTTAACAGAGAAACAGGTGTATTTAACAGAGAAACAGGTGTTATGTTGGAGTTACAGGTGTAACAATAGAGAAACAGGTGTAACAACAGAGAAACAGGTGTATTTAACAGAGAAACAGGCATACCTTTCTTTTTGAGCGTTCTGATTTCTTGGACATATTCTTCATCTTCTTGTGGAGATGGAATAACACCTGAAGAGGAAAAGGAAACGCATCATCAACATAACAGTCAGAACACATTCAGTTCTCTCTATACTTGGAATTCAATCGTGATAAACGGTTAGCGGTTAGCGGTTAGCAGTTAGCAGTTAGCAATTAGCGGTTAGCAGTTAGCGGTTAGCAGTTAGCAGTTAGCGGATGAATGTATAAACGTTTCATTTTTATTTATTTATCTATTTATTTCACCTTTATTCAACCACGTAGACAAGTTCTCATTAATAACTGCGACCCTGACCAAGATAAAGCAAAGGAGTCCGACACAAACAACAACACAGAGTTACACGTGGAATAAACAACGCTCGACATGCGTGGGACCCAAAATGAGGTACCGTGTTAGATAAGGGAGGTAAAGGCAATAAATAGGCCATAGTGGCAAAATAATGACAATTTAGCCATTTAGCACCATAACAGACACATTGCGAAGATGTGATAGAGGTCCTTCCTCGTGGACAGTCAGTCGGCCTTAATAACAGCACATATGTCTCTGTCTAATCTATGGGACAAAGGAAGCCCCTTATCTGTCATGTTTTGTCTTATATTGTCTTGTCATTTTGCTTTTCCTTCTGTTCGTTTTCCCTCTGCTGGTCTTTTTAGGTTCGTTCCCCTTTTTCTCTCTCCCTTCCTCTCTCTCTTCTCTCTATCGTTCCGTTCCTGCTCCCAGCTGTTCCTATTCCCCTAATCAATCATTTAGTCTTCCCACACCTGTTCCCTATCTTTTCCCCTGATTAGAGTCCCTATTTCTCCTCTTGTTTTCCGTTTCTGCCCTGTCGGATCCTTGTATATTGTTCACCGTGCTGTGTCTTTGTATCGCCCTGTCGTGTCGTGTTTCCCTCAGATGCTGCGTGGTGAGCAGGTGTCTGAGTCTGCTACGGTCAAGTGCCTTCCTGAGGCAACCTGCAGTTTATTATCAAGTCTCCAGTCAGTTCTCGTGATTACGAGTGAAATTGTTTCTTATGTTTTATTTACCGCTCCGATTTGTCTAGGAGTATTGCTATTTCCTTAAACTGGATTAAAGACTCTGTTTTCGCCAAGTCGCTTTTGGGTCCTCATTCACCTGCATAACATTATCACTCTCCTCTGGATGGTTCTCTGTGTCCCATCAGTACTCTGTGTCCCATCAGTGTTCTGTGTCCCATCAGTTCTCTGTGCCCCATCAGTACTCTGTGTCCCATCAGTACTCTGTGTCCCATCAGTACTCTGTGTCCCATCAGTTCTCTGTGTCCCATCAGTACTCTGTCTCCCATCAGTTATCTGTGTCCCATCAGTACTCTGTGTCCCATCAGTTCTCTGTGTCCCATCAGTACTCTGTGTCCCATCAGTACTCTGTCCCATCAGTACTCTGTGTCCCATCAGTGTTCTGTGTCCCATCAGTTCTCTTTGTCCCATCAGTTATCTGTGTCCCATCAGTGTTCTGTGTCCCAGCAGTACTCTGTTTCCCATCAGTGATAGGAGGTAAAAGACAGCACAATCTGGGGCCAGGCGATAGGGGTAAAAGACAGCACAATCTGGGGTCAGGCGATAGGGGGTAAAAGACAGCACAATCTGGGGCCAGGCGATAGGGGTAAAAAAGACAGCACAATCTGGGGCCAGGCGATAGGGGTAAAAGACAGCACAATCTGGGGCCAGGCGATAGGGGGTAAAAGACAGCACAATCTGGGGCCAGGCGATAGGGGGTAAAAGCCCTACAGCACAATCTGAGGCCAGGCGATAGGGGATAAAAGCCCTACAGCACAATCTGGGACCAGGCGATAGGGGTAAAAGCCCTACAGTACAATCTGGGACCAGGCGATAGGGGGTAAAAGCCCTACAGCACAATCTGGGGCCAGGCGATAGGGGATAAAAGACAGCACAATCTGGGGCCAGGCGATAGGGGTTAAAAGCCCTACAGCACAATCTGGGGCCAGGCGATAGGGGTTAAAAGCCCTACAGCACAATCTGGGGCCAGGCGATAGGGGGTAAAAGACAGCACAATCTGGGGCCAGGCGATAGGGGGTAAAAGACAGCACAATCTGGGGTCAGGCGATAGGGGATAAAAGCCCTACAGCACAATCTGGGACCAGGCGATAGGGGGTAAAAGCCCTACAGTACAATCTGGGACCAGGCGATAGGGGGTAAAAGACAGCACAATCTGGGACCAGGCGATAGGGGGTAAAAGACAGCACAATCTGGGGCCAGGCGATAGGGGGTAAAAGACAGCACAATCTGGGGCCAGGCGATAGGGGATAAAAGCCCTACAGCACAATCTGGGACCAGGCGATAGGGGTAAAAGCCCTACAGTACAATCTGGGACCAGGCGATAGGGGTAAAAGCCCTACAGCACAATCTGGGGCCAGGCGATAGGGATAAAAGACAGCACAATCTGGGGCCAGGCGATAGGGGTAAAAGACAGCACAATCTGGGGCCAGGCGATAGGGGTTAAAAGCCCTACAGCACAATCTGGGGCCAGGCGATAGGGGGTAAAAAGACAGCACAATCTGGGGCCAGGCGATAGGGGGTAAAAGACAGCACAATCTGGGGTCAGGCGATAGGGGATAAAAGCCCTACAGAACAATCTGGGACCAGGCGATAGGGGTAAAAGCCCTACAGTACAATCTGGGACCAGGCGATAGGGGTAAAAGACAGCACAATCTGGGACCAGGCGATAGGGGTAAAAGACAGCACAATCTGGGACCAGGCGATAGGGGGTAAAAGACAGCACAATCTGGGGCCAGGCGATAGGGGGTAAAAGACAGCACAATCTGGGGCCAGGCGATAGGGGTAAAAGACAGCACAATCTGGGGCCAGGCGATAGGGGTAAAAAGCCCTACAGCACAATCTGGGGCCAGGCGATAGGGGTAAAAAGACAGCACAATCTGGGACCAGGCGATAGGGGTAAAAGACAGCACAATCTGGGGACAGGCGATAGGGGTAAAAGCCCTACAGCACAATCTGGGACCAGGCGATAGGGGTAAAAGACAGCACAATCTGGGGCCAGGCGATAGGGGGTAAAAGACAGCACAATCTGGGGCCAGGCGATAGGGGGTAAAAGACAGCACAATCTGGGGGCCAGGCGATAGGGGGTAAAAGCCCTACAGTACAATCTGGGACCAGGCGATAGGGGTAAAAGACAGCACAATCTGGGGCCAGGCGATAGGGGGTAAAAGACAGCACAATCTGGGGCCAGGCGATAGGGGGTAAAAGACAGCACAATCTGGGGCCAGGCGATAGGGGTAAAAGACAGCACAATCTGGGACCAGGCGATAGGGGGTAAAAGACAGCACAATCTGGGGCCAGGCGATAGGGGGTAAAAGACAGCACAATCTGGGGCCAGGCGATAGGGGTAAAAGACAGCACAATCTGGAACCAGGCGATAGGGGGTAAAGACAGCACAATCTGGGGCCAGGCGATAGGGGTAAAAGACAGCACAATCTGGGGCCAGGCGATAGGGGTAAAAGACAGCACAATCTGGGAGCCAGGCGATAGGGGTAAAAGACAGCACAATCTGGGGCCAGGCGATAGGGGTAAAAGCCCTACAGTACAATCTGGGACCAGGCGATAGGGGTAAAGACAGCACAATCTGGGGCCAGGCGATAGGGGTAAAAGACAGCACAATCTGGGGCCAGGCGATAGGGGGTAAAAGACAGTACAATCTGGGACCAGGCGATAGGGGTAAAAGCCCTACAGCACAATCTGGGACCAGGCGATAGGGGGTAAAAGCCCTACAGTACAATCTGGGGCCAGGCGATAGGGGTTAAAAGCCCTACAGCACAATCTGGGACCAGGCGATAGGGGGTAAAAGCCCTACAGTACAATCTGGGACCAGGCGATAGGGGGTAAAAGACAGCACAATCTGGGGCCAGGCGATAGGGGATAAAAGCCCTACAGTACAATCTGGGGCCAGGCGATAGGGGGTAAAAGACAGCACAATCTGGGCCAGGCGATAGGGGTAAAAGACAGCACAATCTGGGGCCAGGCGATAGGGGTAAAAGACAGCACAATCTGGGGCCAGGCGATAGGGGTAAAAGACAGTACAATCTGGGGCCAGGCGATAGGGGTAAAAGACAGCACAATCTGGGACCAGGCGATAGGGGTAAAAGACAGCACAATCTGGGGCCAGGCGATAGGGGGTAAAAGACAGCACAATCTGGGGCCAGGCGATAGGGGGTAAAAGACAGTACAATCTGGGACCAGGCGATAGGGGGTAAAAGCCCTACAGTACAATCTGGGGCCAGGCGATAGGGGTAAAAGACAGCACAATCTGGGGCCAGGCGATAGGGGGTAAAAGCCCTACAGTACAATCTGGGGCCAGGCGATAGGGGGTAAAAGACAGCACAATCTGGGGCCAGGCGATAGGGGGTAAAAGCCCTACAGTACAATCTGGGGCCAGGCGATAGGGGGTAAAAGACAGCACAATCTGGGGCCAGGTGATAGGGGGTAAAAGCCCGTCTCAGAGGAACATGGAATGGGTCATAAATGAAATACAGAGTGGATTTGTCTGAAATGACATCTTATCAAACAGCTATTCTAGGTTGGAGGAGAAAAACATAATGCTTAAGACTGTAGAGTGGGAGACTAATGTTCTCTGGAGTGATGAATCACGCGTCACCGTCTGCCAGTCTGACGGACGAATCTGGGTTTGGCAGATGCCACCTGCACCAATGCATACCAACTGTGAAGTGTGTTGGGGCTGTTTTTCATGGTTCGGACCCCTTAGTTCCAGAGAAAGTGAAATCTTAACGCTACAGCATACAGTGACATTCTAGATGATTCTGTCCTTCCAACTTTGTGACAAAAGTTTGATAAGGCCCTTGCCTTGTTTTAGGATGACAATGCCACCCCCCATGCACAAAGTGAGTTCCATACAGAAATGGTTTGTTGAGATTGGTGTGGAAGAACATGACTGGTCTGCACAGAGTCCTGACCTCAACCCCATCGAACACCTCTTGGGATGAATTGATGCGCCGGCTGCACTTTCAATGTTTTACCCAAGCCTGCATTCCAAATGGCACCCTATTCCCTACATAGTGCACTACTGTTGACCAGAGCCCTATGGAACTCTATTCCCTATATAGTGCACTACTTTAGACCAGAGCCCTATGGAACTATAT
Source organism: Oncorhynchus gorbuscha (assembly GCF_021184085.1). NCBI lineage: Eukaryota > Metazoa > Chordata > Actinopteri > Salmoniformes > Salmonidae > Oncorhynchus > Oncorhynchus gorbuscha. Next base: position 131,227 of record NW_025746234.1, on the reverse strand, counting down.
TCCCTACATAGTGCACTACTTTAGACCAGAGCCCTATGGAACTATATTCCCTATATAGTGCACTACTTTAGACCAGAGCCCAATGGAACTCTATTCCCTACATAGTGCACTACTGTTGACCAGAGCGCTATGGAACTCTATTCCCTACATAGTGCACTACTGCTGACCAGTGCCCAATGGAACTCTATTCCCTACATAGTGCACTACTGTTGACCAGAGCCCAATAGGCCTTTCTCATAGTAGTGCACTATGAAGGGAATAGTGTGTAATTTGGGACCGCAAAGAGAGGATATACAGAGGACAAATCCAATCTGATTTTATTCGCCACTTGCTTGGTAAACAACACGTGCAGAATAACAGTGAAATGCTGACTGGAGGGTCCTTTCCCAACAACACAGAGCTAAAGGCTGACTGGAGGGTCCTTTCCCAACAACACAGAGCTAACTGCTGACTGGAGGGTCCTTTCCCAACAACACAGAGCTCAAGGCTGACTGGAGGGTCCTTTCCCAACAACGCAGAGCAAAAGGCTGACTGGAGGGTCCTTTCCCAACAACACAGAGCTCAAGGCTGACTGGAGGGTCCTTTCCCAACAACACAGAGCTAAATGCTGACTGGAGGGGCCTTTCCCAACAACACAGAGCAAAAGGCTGACTGGAGGGTCCTTTCCCAACAACGCAGAGCTAAAGGCTGCCTGGAGGGTCCTTTCCCAACAACACAGAGCTAAAGGCTGACTGGAGGGTCCTTTCCCAACAACGCAGAGCAAAAGGCTGACTGGAGGGTCCTTTCCCAACAACACAGAGCTCAAGGCTGACTGGAGGGTCCTTTCCCAACAATGTAGAGCTAAAGGCTGACTGGAGGGTCCTTTCCCAACAACACAGAGCTCAAGGCTGACTGGAGGGTCCTTTCCCAACAACGCAGAGCTAAAGGCTGACTGGAGGGTCCTTTCCCAACAATGTAGAGCTAAAGGCTGACTGGAGGGTCCTTTCCCAACAATGTAGAGCTCAAGGCTGACTGGAGGGTCCTTTCCCAACAACACAGAGCTAAAGGCTGACTGGAGGGTCCTTTCCCAACAACACAGAGCTCAAGGCTGACTGGAGGGTCCTTTCCCAACAACGCAGAGCTAAAGGCTGACTGGAGGGTCCTTTCCCAACAATGTAGAGCTAAAGGCTGACTGGAGGGTCCTTTCCCAACAATGTAGAGCTCAAGGCTGACTGGAGGGTCCTTTCCCAACAACACAGAGCAAAAGGCTGACTGGAGGGTCCTTTCCCAACAACGCAGAGCTAAAGGCTGCCTGGAGGGTCCTTTCCCAACAACACAGAGCTAAATGCTGACTGGAGGGTCCTTTCCCAACAACACAGAGCTCAAGGCTGACTGGAGGGTCCTTTCCCAACAATGTAGAGCTCAAGGCTGACTGGAGGGTCCTTTCCCAACAACACAGTGGAATATATACACAGTGGAATATATACACAGTGGAATATATACACAGTGGAATATATACACAGTGGACTAAATACACAGTGGAATATATACACAGTGGAATATATACACAGTGGAATATATACACAGTGGAATGAATACACAGTGGAATATATACACAGTGGAATATATACACAGTGGAATATATACACAGTAGAATATATACACAGTAGAATATATACACAGTAGAATATATACACAGTGGAATATATACACAGTGGAATATATACAGTGGAATTAATACACAGTGGAATAAATACACAGTGGAATATATACCCAGTGGAATGAATACACAGTGGAATATATACACAGTGGAATAAATACACAGTGGAATATATACACAGTGGAATATATACACAGTGGAATATATACACAGTGGAATATATACACAGTGGAATAAATACTGTAGCGGTTGTCGTCTTCATTTTCTGAGGAGGAGGAGGAAATATCAGACCAATATGCAGCGTGGTAAGTGTTCGTCATATTTATTCCACTGAACAAGTGAATAAAGGAAACCCGAAACAGTCCCGTATGGTGAAAACACTGAAACGGAACATAACCCCCCACAAACAAGAATGGGAAAACAGGCTGCCTAAGTATGGTTCTCAATCAGAGACAACAACTACCCACAACCCATAGTGGGAAAACAGGCTGCCTAAGTATGGTTCTCAATCAGAGACAACAACTACCCACAAATCATAGTGGGAAAACAGGCTGCCTAAGTACGGTTCTCAATCAGAGACAACAACTACCCACAAATCATAGTGGGAAAACAGGCTGCCTAAGTACGGTTCTCAATCAGAGACAACAACTACCCACAAATCATAGTGGGAAAACAGGCTGCCTAAGTACGGTTCTCAATCAGAGACAACAACTACCCACAAATCATAGTGGGGAAACAGGCTGCCTAAGTATGGTTCTCAATCAGAGACAACAACAACCCACAAATCATAGTGGGAAAACAGGCTGCCTAAGTATGGTTCTCAATCAGAGACAACAACTACCCACAAATCATAGTGGGAAAACAGGCTGCCTAAGTATGGTTCTCAATCAGAGACAACAACTACCCACAAATCATAGTGGGAAAACAGGCTGCCTAAGTATGGTTCTCAATCAGAGACAACAACTACCCACAAATCATAGTGGGAAAACAGGCTGCCTAAGTATGGTTCTCAATCAGAGACAACAACTACCCACAAATCATAGTGGGAAAACAGGCTGCCTAAGTACGGTTCTCAATCAGAGACAACAACTACCCACAAATCATAGTGGGAAAACAGGCTGCCTAAGTATGGTTCTCAATCAGAGACAACAACAACCCACAAATCATAGTGGGAAAACAGGCTGCCTAAGTATGGTTCTCAATCAGAGACAACAACTACCCACAAATCATAGTGGGAAAACAGGCTGCCTAAGTATGGTTCTCAATCAGAGACAACAACTACCCACAAATCATAGTGGGAAAACAGGCTGCCTAAGTATGGTTCTCAATCAGAGACAACAACTACCCACAAATCATAGTGGGAAAACAGGCTGCCTAAGTATGGTTCTCAATCAGAGACAACAACTACCCACAAATCATAGTGGGAAAACAGGCTGCCTAATACGGTTCTCAATCAGAGACAACAACTACCCACAAATCATAGTGGGAAAACAGGCTGCCTAAGTACGGTTCTCAATCAGAGACAACAACTACCCACAAATCATAGTGGGAAAACAGGCTGCCTAAGTACGGTTCTCAATCAGAGACAACAACTACCCACAAATCATAGTGGGAAAACAGGCTGCCTAAGTATGGTTCTCAATCAGAGACAACAACTACCCACAAATCATAGTGGGAAAACAGGCTGCCTAAGTATGGTTCTCAATCAGAGACAACAACTACCCACAAATCATAGTGGGGAAACAGGCTGCCTAAGTATGGTTCTCAATCAGAGACAACCACTACCCACAAATCATAGTGGGAAAACAGGCTGCCTAAGTATGGTTCTCAATCAGAGACAACAACTACCCACAAATCATAGTGGGGAAACAGGCTGCCTAAGTATGGTTCTCAATCAGAGACAACCACTACCCACAAATCATAGTGGGGAAACAGGCTGCCTAAGTATGGTTCTCAATCAGAGACAACCACTACCCACAAATCATAGTGGGGAAACAGGCTGCCTAAGTATGGTTCTCAATCAGAGACAACCACTACCCACAAATCATAGTGGGAAAACAGGCTGCCTAAGTATGGTTCTCAATCAGAGACAACAACTACCCACAAATCATAGTGGGAAAACAGGCTGTTTAAGTGGGTTCTCAATCAGAGACAACGATAGACAGCTGCCTCTGATTGGGAACCATACCAGACCAAACACATAGAAATAGAAAACATAGAATACCCACCCCCAACTCACGCCCTGACCAACTTAAAATAGAGACATACAAAAGGAACTAAGGTCAGGACGTGACATATACACAGTGGAATAATCCATCAAACCAGAAAGAGGACATTTAGCAACACTAATGAGGACATGTCAGTAGAGAACATCTTGTATTGATATTTGACCACAGTCCCCTGAGCTATAAATATGTTCCATTTAAAACATTTTATAAATTCAGGCTCAAACTATTCCACTGGTAAAGATGTCTTGGAGAATAGAAGGACTTGGAGTATAGAGGACTTGGAGTATAGAGGACTTGGAGTATAGAGGACTTGGAGTATAGAGGACTTGGAGTATAGAGGACTTGGAGAATAGAGGACTGGGAGTATAGAGGACTTGGAGTATAGAGGACTTGGAGTATAGAGGACTTGGAGTATAGAGGACTTGGAGAATAGAGGACTGGGAGTATAGAGGACTTGGAGAATAGAGGACTTGGAGAATAGAAGACTTGGAGTATAGAGGACTTGGAGTATAGAGGACTTGGAGAATAGAGACTGGGAGTATAGAGGACTTGGAGAATAGAGGACTTGTAGAATAGAGGACTTGGAGAATAGAGACTGGGAGTATAGAGGACTTGGAGAATAGAGGACTTGGAGTATAGAGGACTTGGAGTATAGAGGACTTGGAGTATAGAGGACTTGGAGAATAGAGGACTTGGAGGAAAGAGGACTTGGAGAATAGAGGACTTGGACAATAGAGGACTTGGACAATAGAAGGACTTGGAGTATAGAGGACTTGGAGGAAAGAGGACTTGGAATATAGAGGACTTGGAGAATAGAGGACTTGGAGAATAGAGGACTTGGAGAACAGAACTTTCCAACATAATTTGCAAATAAATTCATTAAAAATCCTACAATGTGATTTTCTGGATTTTTTTCTCTCTCATTTTGTCTGTCATAGTTGAAGTATACCTATGATGAAAATTACAGGCCTCTCTCATCTTTTTTAAGTGGGAGAACTTGCACAATTGGTGGCTGACTAAATACATTTTTTGCCCCACTGGACTGGGCACCTGGACTGGGCACCTGCGCAGAGGAAGGCTCCGGCCGTGGAGTGAGACTGGTGACACACTCTTCAGGGCGAGTGCGGGGAGCCAGCACAGGACGTACCAGACTGGAAGTCTGGTGTGTGGTGGGATATTCAGTCAATAACTCGACCAAGGCGCAGCGTGAGTAGAGTTCCACATATTTATTACAGTGGAACCTCAAAACAACAAAGAATGAACAAACGTGCCATTCATAGAGCACATAGGCACTAAACAAAACAATATCCCACAATGCAGCTGGGAAAAAGGGACACACTAAGTATGATCCCCAAATAGAGGCAACGACATACAGCTGCCTCCAATTGGGAACCATACTCACACATCAACATAGAACTATAATAACGAGAAAACCCCCTAGTCACGCTCTGACCTATTACACCATAGAGAACCCCGAGGGCTCTCTATGGTCAGGGCGTGACACAGACCGTGTGAGTAACTTAATTTATGTCCCCCTAATTGCCCTGAATACCTTGGTTAATCCTACAGCTATTTCATGCAGTAATCATGTGCATATGAACCAGAGTTATACTGTTAACACTGAGGCTGTGTGTCCTAGTAGGAATACCACTGTTAACACTGAGGCTGTGTGTCCTAGTAGGAAGACCACTGTTAACACTGAGGCTGTGTGTCCTAGTAGGAAGACCACTGTTAACACTGAGGCTGTGTGTCCCAGTAGGAAGACCACTGAGGTGGTGTGTCCTAGTAGGAAGACCACTGAGGTGGTGTGTCCTAGTAGGAAGACCACTGTTAACACTGAGGAGGTGTGTCCTAGTAGGAAGACCACTGTTAACACTGAGGTGGTGTAGTAGGAAGACCACTGTTAACACTGAGGTGGTGTGTCCTATAGGAAGACCACTGTTAACACTGAGGTGGTGTGTCCTAGTAGGAAGACCACTGTTAACACTGAGGTGGTGTGTCCTATAGGAAGACCACTGTTAACACTGAGGTGGTGTGTCCTAGTAGGAAGACCACTGTTAACACTGAGGCTGTGTGTCCCAGTAGGAAGACCACTGAGGTGGTGTGTCCTAGTAGGAAGACCACTGAGGTGGTGTGTCCTAGTAGGAAGACCACTGTTAACACTGAGGTGGTGTGTCCTAGTAGGAAGACCACTGTTAACACTGAGGTGGTGTGTCCTATAGGAAGACCACTGTTAACACTGAGGTGGTGTGTCCTAGTAGGAAGACCACTGTTAACACTGAGGCTGTGTGTCCCAGTAGGAAGACCACTGAGGTGGTGTGTCCTAGTAGGAAGACCACTGAGGTGGTGTGTCCTAGTAGGAAGACCACTGAGGTGGTGTGTCCTAGTAGGAAGACCACTGTTAACACTGAGGAGGTGTGTCCTAGTAGGAATACCACTGTTAACACTGAGGCTGTGTGTCCTAGTAGGAAGACCACTGTTAACACTGAGGCTGTGTGTCCTAGTAGGAAGACCACTGTTAACACTGAGGCGGTGTGCCCTAGTAGGAAGACCACTTTGTGCAGCTCACCCTGCACTATCAAGTCTACTTCTGATAAGCTTCCAAGTAAAGCAGTAAAAACAATCAAGCAAGACAGGAAAGTGCTAAAAATAGCCAATATTAACATACTGAGAAACCAGGTCCATGAATTGATTAACTAGCTAGTAAAACAGACGACATTCATATTCTGCCTATCTTTGAAACTCGCTTAGATAATAATAATTATTCTGCCTATCTCTGAAACTCGCTTAGATAATAATAATTATTCTGCCTATCTCTGAAACTCGCTTAGATAATAATAATTATTCTGCCTATCTCTGAAACTCGCTTAGATAATAATAATTATTCTGCCTATCTCTGAAACTCGCTTAGATAATAGCTTTGATGATACAGTGGAAGCAATACATGGTTATAACGTCTACAGGAGAGACAGAAACGCCCCCATTGGCGGTGTTGCGGACTATATAAAGAACCAGGTTCCTGTAAAGCTTAGAGAGGATCTCATGTTAAATACTGTTGAAGTCATCTGGCTACAGGTTCATCTGCCTCAACTAAAGCCCATTCTGGTGGGAAGCTGCTATAGACAGTCAGTATCTGGATAATGTTAAATACTGTTGAAGTCATCTGGCTACAGGTTCATCTGCTTCACCTAAAGCCCATTCTGGTGGGAAGCTGCTATAGACCAGTCAGTATCTGGATAATGTTAAATACTGTTGAAGTAATGTGGCTACAGGTTCATCTGCTTCACCTAAACCCCATTCTGGTGGGAAGCTGCTATAGACCAGTCAGTATCTGGATAATGTGTGATATGCTTGATAATGTATGTGATATCAAAAGAGAAGTATATTTCCTGGGTGATTTAAATACTGACTGGCTCTCATCAAGCTGCCCACTCAAGAAAAAAGTTTCAAACTGTAACCAGTGCCTGCAACCTGGATCAGGTTATCAGTCAACCTACCAGGGTAGTTACAAACAGCACAGGAATGAAATCATCAACATGTATTGATCACATCTTTACTAATGCTGCAGAAATTAGCTTTAAAGCAGTATCCAGATCCATAGGATGTATTGATCACAATATAGTAGCCATATCTAGGAAAACCAAAGTTACAAAGGCTGGCCCTAATCTAGTGTATAAGAGGTCATACAATGTTTTGTAGTGATTCATATGTTGATGATGTAAAGAATATTTGCTGGTCTGTAGTGTGTAATGAGGAGCAACCAGACGCTGCTGGTCTGTGGTGTGTAATGAGGAGCAACCAGACGCTGCTGGTCTGTGATGTGTAATGAGGAGCAACCAGACGCTAGTGGTCTGTGGTGTGTAATGAGGAGCAACCAGACGCTGCTGGTCTGTGATGTGTAATGAGGAGCAACCAGACGCTGCTGGTCTGTGGTGTGTAATGAGGAGCAACCAGACGCTGCTGGTCTGTGGTGTGTAATGAGGAGCAACCAGACTCTGCTGGTCTGTGGTGTGTAATGAGGAGCAACCAGACGCTGCTGGTCTGTGGTGTGTAATGAGGAGCAACCAGACGCTGCTGGTCTGTGATGTGTAATGAGGAGCAACCAGACGCTGCTGGTCTGTGGTGTGTAATGAGGAGCAACCAGACGCTGCTGGTCTGTGGTGTGTAATGAGGAGCAACCAGACGCTGCTGGTCTGTGGTGTGTAACGAGGAGCAACCAGACGCTGCTGGTCTGTGGTGTGTAACGAGGAGCAACCAGACGCTGCTGGTCTGTGGTGTGTAATGAGGAGCAACCAGACGCTGCTGGTCTGTGGTGTGTAATGAGGAGCAACCAGACGCTGCTGGTCTGTGGTATGTAATGAGGAGCAACCAGACGCTAGTGGTCTGTGGTGTGTAATGAGGAGCAACCAGACGCTGCTGGTCTGTGGTGTGTAATGAGGAGCAACCAGACGCTGCTGGTCTGTGGTGTGTAACGAGGAGCAACCAGACGCTGCTGGTCTGTGGTGTGTAATGAGGAGCAACCAGACGCTGCTGGTCTGTGGTGTGTAACGAGGAGCAACCAGACGCTGCTGGTCTGTGGTGTGTAATGAGGAGCAACCAGACGCTGCTGGTCTGTGGTGTGTAATGAGAAGCAACCAGACGCTGCTGGTCTGTGGTGTGTAATGAGGAGCAACCAGACGCTGCTGGTCTGTGGTGTGTAATGAGGAGCAACCAGACGCTGCTGGTCTGTGGTGTGTAATGAGGAGCAACCAGACGCTGCTGGTCTGTGGTGTGTAACGAGGAGCAACCAGACGCTGCTGGTCTGTGGTGTGTAATGAGGAGCAACCAGACGCTGCTGGTCTGTGGTCTGTAATGAGGAGCAACCAGACGCTGCTGGTCTGTGGTCTGTAATGAGGAGCAACCAGACGCTGCTGGTCTGTGGTGTGTAATGAGGAGCAACCAGACGCTACACTTGACACATTTATGAAATTGCTCATTCCAGTTACTAATAAGCATGAACCCATTAAGAAAATTACTGGAAAAACTGTTAAATCCCCTTGGATTGATGAGGAAGTGAAACATTGTATGGTTGAGAGAGATGAGGCAAAAGGTATGGCAAATGAGTCTGGCAGCACAACCGATTGGTAAACGTACTGCAAATTAAGAAATCATGTGACTAAACTAAATCAAAAATAAACTATACTATGCATCAAAGATAAATGATATTAAGAATGAACATAAAAAGCACCTTAAATTAACATTTTGAGGGAAAAAAGCCAAGTTGGCTCTATCATTCATTGAGTCAGATGGCTCATTTATCACAAAACCCACTGATATTGCCAACACAATTCATGATTTGTTCATTGGCAAGATAAACAAACTTAGGGACGACATGCCAGCAACAAACTCTGACACTAGACATCCAAGTATATCTGACCAAATTATAAAAGACATTGTACATTGTAAAGTTGTGGAATAAATTCCGTAAAGTCAGTGTGGAATAAATTCCGTAAAGTCAGTGTGGAATAAATTCCGTAAAGTCAGTGTGGAATAAATTCTGTAAAGTCAGTGTGGAATAAATTCTGTAAAGTCAGTGTGGAATAAATTCTGTAAAGTCAGTGTGGAAGAATGATTGTTGTTTATCAACGATGACATGCCACCGGGGTCTTACAATCTGGATGGAAAATTACTCAGGATAATGGAGGACGGAATTGCCACTCCTATCTGCCACATCTTCAATTTAAGCCTACTTTAAGCCCTCAGGCCTGGAGGGAAGCTAAAGTCATTCCGATACCCAAGAACAGTAAAGCCCCATTTACTGGCTCAAATAGCCGACCAATCAGTCTGTTACCAACCCTTAGTAAACTTCTGGAGAAAATTTGTGTTTGACCAGACACAATGCTATTTCACAGTAAACAAATTGACAACAGACTTTCAGCACGCATATAGGGAAGGACACTCAACAAGCACAGCATTTACACAAATGACTGATGATTGGCTGAGAGAAATGAATGATAACATGATTGTGGGGGGCTGTCTTGTTAGACTTCAGTGCAGATTTTGACATGATCTATCATAGTCTGCTCCTGGAAAAACATATGTGTTATGGCTTTACACCCCCTGCTTTAATGCAGATAAAGAGTTACTTGTCCAACAGAACACAGAGGGTGTTCTTTTATCAAATATAATCCAGTTAGAATCAGGAATTCCCCAGGGTAGCTGTTTAGGCCCCTTGATTTGTTTCAATCTTTACTAACGACATGCCACTGACTTTGAGTAAAGCCAGAGTTTCTATGTATTTCTATGTATGTGGATGACTCAACACTCAACACATCAGCTACTAAAGAGACTGAAATGACTGCAACACTAAACAAAGAGCTGCCAAGGAAAAAGTTAGCCTTAAAAGTACATGGAGAGCTAACATTAATGACATGCATGTCAATCTCTCATGGCTTAAAGTGGAAGAGAGATTGACTTCCTCATTACTTGTTTTTGTAAGAGGTGTTGACAAAATGAATGTACTGAGCTGTCTGTTTAAAATACTGGTGCACAGCTGGGACAACCATGAATACCCCACAAGACATGCCAAGTCCAGAACAGACTATGGGAGGCGCACAGTACTACATAGAGCCATGACTACATGGAACTCTATTCCACATCAGGAAACTGATGTAAGCAGTAGAATCATATTTAAAAAGCAGGTAAAAATACACCTTATGGAACAGCGGGGACTGTGAAGTAACGCAAACATTTTAAAAAAAAATCCAAGATGGCATAGCAGTAGGACGTGTGTGTTTGTCTTTGTCTTATCCAGTGTCTTATCCCGTGTAAATAGACTGTCTTTTTCATATATATCTTATTCTCACTTTCTATCTACGAACTAAATATAACATTCTGCAACCCGCCTCACCCAATGTGGTACGGATCTGCTATTTTTATTATTTTTAAATAAAGGTGATCTGATCTACCTGGTTAAATAAAGGTGATCTGGTCTACCTGGTTAAATAAAGGTGATCTGGTCTACCTGGTTAAATAAAGGTGATCTGGTCTACCTGGTTAAATAAAGGTGATCTGGTCTACCTGGTTAAATAAAGGTGATCTGGTCTACCTGGTTAAATAAAGGTGATCTGGTCTACCTGGTTAAATAAAGGTGATCTGGTCTACCTGGTTGAATAAAGGTGATCTGGTCTACCTGGTTAAATAAAGATGATCTGGTCTACCTGGTTAAATAAAGGTGATCTGGTTTACCTGGTTAAATAAAGGTGATCTGGTTTACCTGGTTGAATAAAGGTGATCTGGTCTACCTGGTTAAATAAAGGTGATCTGGTTTACCTGGTTAAATAAAGGTGATCTGGTCTACCTGGTTAAATAAAGGTGATCTGGTCTACCTGGTTAAATAAAGGTGATCTGTTCTACCTGGTTAAATAAAGGTGATCTGGTCTACCTGGTTAAATAAAGGTGATCTGGTCTACCTGGTTGAATAAAGGTGATCTGGTCTACCTGGTTAAATAAAGATGATCTGGTCTACCTGGTTAAATAAAGGTGATCTGGTTTACCTGGTTAAATAAAGGTGAAATTAAAAAACAAATTAAATTAAACACATAGGCGCAGACACATGCCTACAAACACATGATAACATACACACACAGACGTACAAATGGATTTTACGTTGTAGATATGTGGTTGTGGAGTGTGGACTCTGAGGGCACACACTTAGTGTGTTATGAATTCTGTAATGAATATATTGTATTATTTTTACAGTTGTATAACTGCCTTAATTTAGCCAGATTATTATTATTAATAATAATAATAATTATAATTATTATTTTTATGAATGGGGATCCATAATAAATAAATCAAGTATGGTAGTAGGTGCCAGGTGCACCGGTTTGAGTGTGTCAAGAAAGGCAACAGCGCTGTGTTTTTCAAACTCAACAGTTTCTCATGTGTGTTTCCAGAATGTTCCACCACCCAAAGGACATCCAGCCAACTTGACACAACTGTGGGAAGCGTTGGAGTCAACACGGGTCAGCATCCCTGTAGAACGCTTTCGACACCTTGTAGAGTCAACACGGGTCAGCATCCCTGTAGAACGCTTTCGACACCTTGTAGAGTCCATGACCCCTGACAAATTGAGTCTGTTCTGAGGGGGGAGAAAGACAATATTAGGAAGGTGTTCCTAATGTTTTAGTCAGTATTCAGTGTATATTCCTGCTAACAGTCACATTTCAGCCCTGTTTACATGTATATATTACCATGAGTATATTAGCATCAGTATTTATGTTTACATGTATATATTACCATGAGTTTACATGTATATTTAGCATCAGTATTTATGTTTACATTTATACATTCTCAGTATTTATGTTTACATGTATATATTACCATGAGTCACTATTCAGCCATCTTTATGTTTGATATATTACCATGAGTATATTAGCATCAGTATTTATGTTTACATGTATATATTACTGAGTTAAATTGATGATGAAATTAGGGGGCTCAGTATTTATGTTTACATGACTTCATGAGTATATTAGCATGTTTACATGCTATTACCATGAGTATATTAGCATCACATTATATATTACCATGAGTATATTAGCATCAGTATTTATGTTTACTGTATATATTACCATATATATTAGCATGGATCACAGTCTTTATGTTTACTGCTGGATCACAGTCTGCTTGGATCACAGTCTGCTGCTGGATCACAGTCTGCTGCTGGATCACAGTCTGCTGCTGGATCACAGTCTTCTGCTGGATCACAGTCTGCTGCTGGATCACAGTCTGCTGCTGGATCACAGTCTGCTGCTGGATCACAGTCTGCTGCTGGATCACAGTCTGCTGCTGGATCACAGTCTGCTGCTAGATCACAGTCTGCTGCTAGATCACAGTCTGCTGCTAGATCACAGTCTGCTGCTAGATCACAGTCTGCTGCTAGATCACAGTCTGCTGCTGGATCACAGTCTGCTGCTGGATCACAGTCTGCTGCTGGATCACAGTCTGCTGCTGGATCTCAGTCTGCTGCTGGATCAGTCTGCTGCTGGATCACAGTCTGCTGCTGGATCACAGTCTGCTGCTGGATCACAGTCTGCTGCTGAATCACAGTCTGCTGCTGGATCACAGTCTGCTGCTGGATCTCAGTCTGCTGCTGGATCACAGTCTGCTGCTGGATCTCAGTCTGCTGCTGGATCACAGTCTGCTGCTGGACCACAGTCTGCTGCTGGATCACAGTCTGCTGCTGGATCACAGTCTGCTGCTAGATCACAGTCTTCTAGGTTAAACAACAGTATTTTAGTTCTGGGTTAAAAACAACAGTATTTTAGTTCTGGGTTAAACAACAGTATTTTAGTTCTGGGTTAAACAACAGTATTTTAGTTCTGGGTTAAACACCAGTATTTTAGTTCTGGGTTAAAAACAACAGTATTTTAGTTCTGGGTTAAAAACAACAGTATTTTAGTTCTGGGTTAAAAACAACAGTATTTTAGTTCTGGGTTAAACAACAGTATTTTAGTTCTGGGTTAAACAATAGTATTTTAGTTCTGGGTTAAACAACAGTATTTTAGCTCTGGGTTAAAAACAACAGTATTTTAGTTCTGGGTTAAACAACAGTATTTTAGTTCTGGGTTAAACAACAGTATTTTAGTTCTGGGTTAAACAACAGTATTTTAGTTCTGGGTTAAACAACAGTATTTTAGTTCTGGGTTAAAAACAACAGTATTTTAGTTCTGGGTTAAAAACAACAGTATTTTAGTTCTGGGTTAAACAACAGTATTTTAGTTCTGGGTTAAACAACAGTATTTTAGTTCTGGGTTAAACAACAGTATTTTAGCTCTGGGTTAAAAACAACAGTATTTTAGTTCTGGGTTAAACAACAGTATTTTAGTTCTGGGTTAAACAACAGTATTTTAGTTCTGGGTTAAACAACAGTATTTTAGTTCTGGGTTAAAAACAACAGTATTTTAGTTCTGGGTTAAACAACAGTATTTTAGTTCTGGGTTAAACAACAGTATTTTAGTTCTGGGTTAAACAACAGTATTTTAGTTCTGGGTTAAAAACAACAGTATTTTAGTTCTGGGTTAAACAACAGTATTTTAGTTCTGGGTTAAACAACAGTATTTTAGTTCTGGGTTAAACAACAGTATTTTAGTTCTGGGTTAAACAACAGTATTCTAGTTCTGGGTTAAAAACAACAGTATTTTAGTTCTGGGTTAAAAACAACAGTATTTTAGTTCTGGGTTAAACAACAGTATTTTAGTTCTGGGGTTAAGTAACAGCATGTGTATGGTAACAAATATCAACCAAAGTAGTTTGTCGAAGTAGTTCTGTCTGGAACCAACCATATGAAGGACTATATAGGTAATTTCTCCATGTAACCCAGTCTGTAGTAAACCATAAGGACTATATCGGTAATTTCTCCAGGTAACCCAGTCTGTAGTAAACCATAAGAAGGACTATATAGGTAATTTCTCCAGGTAACCCAGTCTGTAATAAACCATAAGGACTATATAGGTAATTTCTCCAGGTAACCCAGTCTGTAATAAACCATAAGGACTATATAGGTAATTTCTCCAGGTAACCCAGTCTGTAATAAACCAGAAGGACTATATAGGTAATTTCTCCAGGTAACCCAGTCTGTAGTAAACCATAAGAAGGACTATATAGGTAATTTCTCCAGGTAACCCAGTCTGTAGTAAACCATAAGGACTATATAGGTAATTTCTCCAGGTAACCCAGTCTGTAATAAACCATAAGGACTATATAGGTAATTTCTCCAGGTAACCCAGTCTGTAATAAACCATAAGAAGGACTATATAGGTAATTTCTCCAGGTAACCCAGTCTGTAATAAACCATAAGGACTATATAGGTAATTTCTCCAGGTAACCCAGTCTGTAATAAACCATAAGGACTATATAGGTAATTTCTCCAGTTAACCCAGTCTGTAATAAACCATAAGGACTATATAGGTAATTTCTCCAGGTAACCCAGTCTGTAGTAAACCATAAGGACTATATAGGTAATTTCTCCAGGTAACCCAGTCTGTAGTAAACCATAAGGACTATATAGATAATTTCTCCAGGTAACCCAGTCTGTAATAAACCATAAGGACTATATAGGTAATTTCTCCAGGTAACCCAGTCTGTAGTAAACCATAAGGACTATATAGGTAATTTCTCCAGGTAACCCAGTCTGTAATAAACCATAAGGACTATATAGGTAATTTCTCCAGGTAACCCAGTCTGTAGTAAACCATAAGGACTATATAGGTAATTTCTCCAGGTAACCCAGTCTGTAGTAAACCATAAGGACTATATAGGTAATTTCTCCAGGTAACCCAGTCTGTAGTAAACCATAAGGACTATATAGGTAATTTCTCCAGGTAACCCAGTCTGTAGTAAACCATAAGGACTATATAGGTAATTTCTCCAGGTAACCCAGTCTGTAGTAAACCATAAGGACTATATAGGTAATTTCTCCAGGTAACCCAGTCTGTAGTAAACCATAAGGACTATATAGGTAATTTCTCCAGGTAACCCAGTCTGTAGTAAACCATAAGGACTATATAGGTAATTTCTCCAGGTAACCCAGTCTGTAATAAACCATAAGAAGGACTATATAGGTAATTTCTCCAGTTAACCCAGTCTGTAGTAAACCATAAGAACTATATAGGTAATTTCTCCAGGTAACCCAGTCTGTAGTAAACCATAAGAAGGACTATAAGGGACTGTCAGAAACTCTAGGCCTCTGAACCCAACACCGCACGGGGTAAAAAATAAACGGTCACGCAGCTGCAGCCGGGTACAAAGAGCACTGACACACGCGCAGGTTTTCCGGAGCGCAGTGATGCCGCTTTTCGCACTTTGTTCTCGCTCACAGCATTTATTGCCGCGCTTGGCTGAAAAACATTAGCATTATAGCCCAATAAATGTCATCATTGTGTCATTTTCCGTCATACAGGAGCGTGTTCCAACCTCACTAATGTACACCCTAACCTGTGCGTAAAAAGGGAAGCGTTTGACAGTTTCTCTACTACAGATGAAAAGTTGTCTTACCTTCGCATAGCAGCATATGATCAACCCCAACGGCAACAGATAGCCAATGACTAAAATAGTGACTTTGTAGGTGTGTTTGGAAGCGCTTGCGTACCACGCTTCCCAGCAGAACGAACTGTTCGGCGCTTCCGGGTGGTCAGTAAGTATCTGGTGTTGCGCCACTGGTATAGAGAATATGAACGATAGTGCCCAAATCACACAGACCCCTATGAGGGCATTCCTCCTGTTGCGAATGCAGGGGGACTTTTTGGAGTGTACAACAGCTATGTACCTGTCCACTGACATGGCAACAAGCGTGAAGATGCTCACCAGCATACACACCATCACTAAATAGTGAACACATTTACATAAAAAGGCTCCAAATATCCACTCAGGTAGGGAGTATATAGTAGCCTGGAACGGGACACAAAATAGCAAAAACAATAGATCCGCGATACTTAAATTGAGGATGAAAATGTTTGTCGTACTTCTGTTGCGCCGGGCCTTGATTTTCCCGATTACTATCATCACTAGAGAGTTCCCGACGACACCCAGGAAAAATATACATCCAAAAATCACCGGAACAATCACCGCCTCCGGACCACCGTGGTCTTCTTCACCGGCACACGCCGTCAGGTTGCCGGTGTTTAATAACTCGGTCCAGACGTAGCCCGTTTCGTTGCCCGGCAGCAGCATGGTTTTCTCTCTCACACCGCCGCGGCGTCCTCGTCCAGACGTTCCAGGAGTTTAAGAAATAACAGCGTTGCTATCTCCGGAGAAAGTGGGGATTTTGTCCAGAGCCTCGCATGGTATACAATCTGGTCTATGTATCACACTCAGTCCAGTAACACTGCTGTGTCAAGTTCCAGATGTTTTGGGTTTAGGCTACTTTTACGCATCGTTTGGAGGAAATTGTTATGCGTTTATCCACTTGTGAGAAAAGCCGCTTTACAACAAGTGAAAGGAGGCTTGGTCTCCCGATGCGCGTCTTCGACGGAACACACTAACGGTAGCCTGGCTATGACAGATACAGTATAGGCTAACCCAGGCGGTCATGAAGCGGTAAAATGAAACCATGTGTTGTCCAAAACCTCTCGGAGCTCCTTATAGTAACATGAACACGGAGACATTTCAGCGCTGGTTCCTTCTGCTGTAAAAAAAAAAAAAAAAACGTACTAAAACCTTAATGGTATAATTAAGCAATAAGAAACGAGTGGGTGTGGTATATGGCCAATATACCACGGCTATGGACTGTTCATAAGCACTACGCAACGCGGGGTGCCTGAACACAGCCCTTAGCCGTAGTATATTGGCCATATACCACAAACCCGTGAAGGTGCCTTATTGCTATTGTAAACAGGTTACCTACAGGTTGACAACCTCTACCATGGAGTACGTCTGGAGATCATTATACCACGGAGCTGAAAGGGTTTGAGTGAAACACTGTGAGGTGTGAAGACCGGAAAGAAAAGAACAACCTATTTATTATACCAGTTCCTCCCGGCTGCAGCGGTCTCGGATTTCTATCATGGCTTTTATGTTATATGACGTTTCATTTCATTGTCTGACATCATTTAAAATTACATATATTTATATAATTATTGACAATAGCAAGTGTTATTCATATTTGTGCTAACTCGAATCTTGAATATTTGACAGAGAGAAATCCTTGGATAAAATACAACGTGGCAAGACGAAAGTATCACTTGGTTGGACATCCAAACCAAAAACAAATCAGGATAGTTTGGGTCTTCTATGAACCCCTGCATGTCACGTGTGCTCCCTCTCCCGTCTCTCTAGGTCACCAGGCTGCTCCTTATGGAGCGCACCTGTCACCATCGTTACGCGTGTCAGTGCATTACGAAACTCACCTGGACTCCATCACCTCCCCGATTGCCTGCCCTATATATGTCCCTCTCTTTGGTTCCTGCCCTATATATGTCACTCCCCTTTGGTTCCTTCCCTATATATGTCCCTCCCTTTGGTTCCTTCCCTATATATGTCACTCCCTTTGTCCCTCCCTTTGTTCCTTCCCTATATATGTCCCTCCCTTTGGTTCCTTCCCTATATATGTCCCTCTCTTTGGTTCCTTCCCTATATATGTCACTCCCTTTGGTTCCTTCCCTATATATGTCACTCCCTTTGGTTCCTTCCCTATATATGTCCCTCTCTTTGGTTCCTTCCCTATATATGTCCCTCCCTTTGGTTCCTTCCCTATATATGTCTCTCCCTTTGGTTCCTTCCCTATATATGTCTCTCCCTTTGGTTCCTTCCCTATATATGTCTCTCCTTCCCTATTTGGTTCCTTCCCTATATATGTCTCTCCCTTTGGTTCCTTCCCTTTATATGTCTCTCCCTTTGGTTCCTTCCCTATATATGTCCTCTCTTTGTCCCTCTCTTTGTTCCTTTGGTTCCCTTTGGTTCCTTCCCTATATATGTCACTCCCTTTGGTTCCTTCCCTATATATGTCACTCCCTTTGGTTCCTTCCCTATATATGTCTCTCCCTTTGGTTCCTTCCTTCCCTTTATATGTCTCTCCCTTTGGTTCCTTCCCTATATATGTCTCTCCCTTTGGTTCCTTCCCTTTATATGTCCCTCTCTTTTTGGTTCCTTCCCTATATATGTCCCTCTCTTTGGTTCCTTCCCTATATATGTCTCTCTCTTTGGTTCCTTCCCTATATATGTCCCTCTCTTTGGTTCCTTCCCTATATATGTCACGAAAGCCATTTCTTAAAGATATCCATAAAAAGTGTCATTTAAAGTTTGCCACAAGCCACCTGGGAGACACACCAAACATGTGGAAGGAGGTGCTCTGGTCAGATGAAACCAAAATGGAACTTTT
>NW_025746234.1:100000-107500 GCF_021184085.1 Oncorhynchus gorbuscha | reverse complement strand
TTGGCAAATATCAGAAAAAGATGTTTTTCTTTGCACAATATATATCCCCCCCACACACAAAGAATTCCCATATTACTCAGAGGAGATCCCCCCCAGAATCCCCATATGATTCAGAGGAGATCCCCCCCCAGAATCCCCATATTACTCAGAGGAGATCCCCCAGAATCCCCATATTACTCAGAGGAGATCTCCCCCAGAATCCCCATATTATTCAGAGGAGATCCCCCCTACAACATCTAGAATCCCCATATTATTCAGAAGATCTCCCCCCCCAGAATCCCCATATTACTCAGAGGAGATCTCCCCCAGAATCCCCATATTACTCAGAGGAGATCCCCCCCCCCCCCCAGAATCCCCATATTATTCAGAGGAGATCTCCCCCCCAGAATCCCCATATTACCCAGAGGAGACCCCCCCCCCAGAATCCCCATATTACTCAGAGGAGATCCCCCCCCAGAATCCCCATATTATTCAGAGGAGATCCCCCCCCCCCAGAATCCCCATATTACTCAGAGGAGATCTCCCCCCAGAATCCCCATATTACTCAGAGGAGATCTCCCCCAGAATCCCCATATTACTCAGAGGAGATCCCCCCCTCAGAATCCCCATATTACTCAGAGGAGATCCCCCCCCCCCAGAATCCCCATATTACTCAGAGGAGCCCCCCCCCCAGAATCCCCATATTACTCAGAGGAGCTCCCCCCCCCCAGAATCCCCATATTATTCAGAGGAGATCCCCCCCCAGAATCCCCATATAACACTACCTGATCTAACGACCACATGAGGGGACAGCTTTATTACAGGCCATACTGTCTCTGTCTTCGTCTCCCCCATAGAACCAACAGGGACAGACCACACGAGGGGACAGCTTTATTACAGGCCATACTGTCTCTAACTGTCTTCATCTCATAGAACCTCATAGAACCAACATCTGATAGAACCAACTTTATTACAGGCCATACTGTCTCTAACTGTCTTCATCTCATAGAACCATCATCTCATAGAACCAACAGGGACAGACCACACGAGGGGACAGCTTTATTACAGGCCATACTGTCTCTAACTGTCTTCATCTCCCCCATAGAAACAACAGTGACAGACCACATGAGGGGACAGCTTTATTACAGGCCATACTGTCTCTAACTGTCTTCATCTCATAGAACCAACAGGGACAGACCACACGAGGGGACAGCTTTATTACAGGCCATACTGTCTCTAACTGTCTTCGTCTCCCCCATAGAAACAACAGACATTCACAGCCCAGTGAGCTGTACAACATCACAGCCCAGTGAGCTGTACAACATCACAGCCCAGTCAGCTGTTCAACGTCAGACATTCACAGCCCAGTCAGCTGTTCAACGTCAGACATTCACAGCCCAGTAAGCTGTACAACATCACACATTCACAGCCCAGTGAGCTGTACAACATCACAGCCCAGTCAGCTGTACAACAGATGGGCCCAAAACAGCACAGAGGAATAGCAGAAAGCAACCTGGAACCAAAATATCCAAACACTCTTAGATAACGTTCTGGAGACCACATTCACTCACAGTAAAGAAGGCATCAATCTAGCAGTACAAAACATCAACTATATATTCAGGCCAACGGGAAATGAAGCACAATTGAAATTGATAAAAAAACAAAACAAAAAAGACCTCGGATGACAAATGGTTTGATGCAGATTGTAAAATTATAAGGAATAAACTAAGAACACTTTCCAACCAAAAGCACAGAGACCTAAATAATGGTGAATTAGGCCTTCATTACTGTGAGACTTTAAAACTCTATAAACGTAACACTCAGAACCATAAAGCACAGAGACCTAAATAATGGTGAATTAGGCCTTCATTACTGTGAGACTTTAAAACTCTATAAACGTAACACTCAGAACCAAACAAATTCACAGTACAACAGCAAGCAGCTGACACTAACTGAGGAGTCCATAAACACAAACTACTTCTGGAAAAATTGTAATGGGAACAAATCGAAACGAGAGGAATTAGCGATACGAAATGGTGACATATGAACAACCCATTTAAAAACACACTCTACAGCACCAGTTCACAAACGCAAACTATTACAACCAGAGCAAATTCATGAGAAGTTTAATGGATTAGAAAAAGCTATAAAGGACAATCAACATCCACTGGACTCCCCAGTTACTGACCAGGAGCTCTATAAGAAACTAAACTATTACTGACCAGGAGCTCTATAAGAAACTAAACTATTACTGACCAGGAGCTCTATAAGAAACTAAACTATTACTGACCAGGAGCTCTATAAGAAACTAAACTATTACTGACCAGGAGCTCTATAAGAAACTAAACTATTACTGACCAGGAGCTCTATAAGACACTAAACTATTACTGACCAGGAGCTCTATAAGAAACTAAACTATTACTGACCAGGAGCTCTATAAGAAACTAAACTATTACTGACCAGGAGCTCTATAAGAAACTAAACTATTACTGACCAGGAGCTCTATAAGAAACTAAACTATTACTGACCAGGAGCTCTATAAGAAACTAAACTATTACTGACCAGGAGCTCTATAAGACACTAAACTATTACTGACCAGGAGCTCTATAAGAAACTAAACTATTACTGACCAGGAGCTCTATAAGAAACTAAACTATTACTAAACTATAAGAAACTAAACTATTACTGACCAGGAGCTCTATAAGAAACTAAACTATTACTGACCAGGAGCTCTATAAGAAACTAAACTATTACTGACCAGGAGCTCTATAAGAAACTAAACTATTACTGACCAGGAGCTCTATAAGAAACTAAACTATTACTGACCAGGAGCTCTATAAGAAACTAAACTATTACTGACCAGGAGCTCTATAAGAAACTAAACTATTACTGACCAGGAGCTCTATAAGAAACTAAACTATTACTGACCAGGAGCTCTATAAGAAACTAAACTATTACTGACCAGGAGCTCTATAAGAAACTAAACTATTACTGACCAGGAGCTCTATAAGAAACTAAACTATTACTGACCAGGAGCTCTATAAGAAACTAAACTATTACTGACCAGGAGCTCTATAAGAAACTAAACTATTACTGACCAGGAGCTCTATAAGAAACTAAACTATTACTGACCAGGAGCTCTATAAGAAACTAAACTATTACTGACCAGGAGCTCTATAAGAAACTAAACTATTACTGACCAGGAGCTCTATAAGAAACTAAACTATTACTGACCAGGAGCTCTATAAGAAACTAAACTATTACTGACCAGGAGCTCTATAAGAAACTAAACTATTACTGACCAGGAGCTCTATAAGAAACTAAACTATTACTGACCAGGAGCTCTATAAGAAACTAAACTATTACTGACCAGGAGCTCTATAAGAAACTAAACTATTACTGACTCAGAAACTAAACTATTACTGACCAGCTCTATAAGAAACTAAACTATTACTGACCAGGAGCTCAATAAGAAACTAAACTATTACTGACCAGGAGCTCTATAAGAAACTAAACTATTACTGACCAGGAGCTCTATAAGAAACTAAACTATTACTGACCAGGAGCTCTATAAGAAACTAAACTATTACTGACCAGGAGCTCTATAAGAAACTAAACTATTACTGACCAGGAGCTCAATAAGAAACTAAACTATTACTGACCAGGAGCTCAATAAGAAACTAAACTATTACTGACCAGGAGCTCAATAAGAAACTAAACTATTACTGACCAGGAGCTCAATAAGAAACTAAACTATTACTGACCAGGAGCTCAATAAGAAACTAAACTATTACTGACCAGGAGCTCAATAAACTATTACTGAAGGAGCTAAACTATTACTGACCAGGAGCTCAATAAGAAACTAAACTATTACTGACCAGGAGCTCAATAAGAAACTAAACTATTACTGACCAGGAGCTCTATAAGAAACTAAACTATTACTGACCAGGAGCTCTATAAGAAACTAAACTATTACTGACCAGGAGCTCTATAAGAAACTAAACTATTACTGACCAGGAGCTCTATAAGAAACTAAACTATTACTGACCAGGAGCTCTATAAGAAACTAAACTATTACTGACCAGGAGCTCTATAAGAAACTAAACTATAACTGACCAGGAGCTCAATAAGAAACTAAACTATTACTGACCAGGAGCTCTATAAGAAACTAAACTATTACTGACCAGGAGCTCTATAAGAAACTAAACTATTACTGACCAGGAGCTCTATAAGAAACTAAACTATTACTGACCAGGAGCTCTATAAGAAACTAAACTATTACTGACCAGGAGCTCAATAAGAAACTAAACTATTACTGACCAGGAGCTCAATAAGAAACTAAACTATTACTGACCAGGAGCTCAATAAGAAACTAAACTATTACTGACCAGGAGCTCAATAAGAAACTAAACTATTACTGACCAGGAGCTCAATAAGAAACTAAACTATTACTGACCAGGAGCTCAATAAGAAACTAAACTATTACTGACCAGGAGCTCAATAAGAAACTAAACTATTACTGACCAGGAGCTCAATAAGAAACTAAACTATTACTGACCAGGAGCTAAATAAGAAACTAAACTATTACTGACCAGGAGCTCTATAAGAAACTAAACTATTACTGACCAGGAGCTCTAAAAGAAACTAAACTATTACTGACTAGGAGCTCTATAAGAAACTAAACTATTACTGACTAGGAGCTCTATAAGAAACTAAACTATTACTGACCAGGAGCTCTATAAGAAACTAAACTATTACTGACCAGGAGCTCTATAAGAAACTCAACTATTACTGACCAGGAGCTCTATAAGAAACTAAACTATTACTGACCAGGAGCTCTATAAGAAACTAAACTATTACTGACCAGGAGCTCTATAAGAAACGAAACTATTACTGACCAGGAGCTCTATAAGAAACTAAACTATTACTGACCAGGAGCTCTATAAGACACTAAACTATTACTGACCAGGAGCTCTATGAGAAACTAAACTATTACTGACCAGGAGCTCTATAAGAAACTAAACTATTACTGACCAGGAGCTCTATAAGACACTAAACTATTACTGACCAGGAGCTCTATGAGAAACTAAACTATTACTGACCAGGAGCTCTATAAGAAACTAAACTATTACTGACCAGGAGCTCTATAAGAAACTAAACTATTACTGACCAGGAGCTCTATAAGAAACTAAACTATTACTGACCAGGAGCTCTATGAGAAACTAAACTATTACTGACCAGGAGCTCTATAAGAAACTAAACTATTACTGACCAGGAGCTCTATAAGAAACTAAACTATTACTGACCAGGAGCTCTATAAGAAACTAAACTATTACTGACCAGGAGCTCTATAAGAAACTAAACTATTACTGACCAGGAGCTCTATAAGAAACTAAACTATTACTGACCAGGAGCTCTATAAGAAACTAAACTATTACTGACCAGGAGCTCTATAAGAAACTAAACTATTACTGACCAGGAGCTCTATAAGAAACTAAACTATTACTGACCAGGAGCTCTATAAGAAACTAAACTATTACTGACCAGGAGCTCTATAAGAAACTAAACTATTACTGACCAGGAGCTCTATAAGAAACTAAACTATTCCTGACCAGGAGCTCTATAAGAAACTAAACTATTACTGACCAGGAGCTCTATAAGAAACTAAACTATTACTGACCAGGAGCTCTATAAGAAACTAAACTATTACTGACCAGGAGCTCTATAAGAAACTAAACTATTACTGACTAGGGAGAGACAGACAGAGAGAGAGAGAGAGAGAGAGAGAGAGAGAGAATGGAATAGAAAAAAGCTATAAAGGACAATCAAAATCCATAAGACTCCCCAGTTACTGACCAGGAGCTCTATAAGAAACTTCAGGCTCTCAAATGTAAAAAAGCATGCGGACCTGATGGCATCCTAAATGAGATGCTCAAACTCACTAGTGCAGCATCTCAATTGGCTATATTAAAACTTTTTAATTTGATCGTGAGTGTAGGTGTAATGAATTTCCTCCTCTTCTTCCGAAGAGGAGAGGCGAAACGGATCAGAGGACCAATACGCGGCGTGGTAAGTGTCCATGGTTCTTTTTAATACGTTAAGGTACACATGAACAACTGACTACAAAAAACAAGAAATGTGAAAACTCAAAACAGTCCTATCTGGTGCAAAGACAGAGACAGGAACAATCACCCACAAACACACAGTGAAACCCAGGCTACCTAAGTATGATTCTCAATCAGAGACAACTAATGACACCTGCCTCGGATTGAGAACCATACTAGGCCGAAACATAGAAATACCCAAATCATAGAAAAACAAACATAGACTGCCCACCCAACTCACGCCCTGACCATACTAAATAAATACAAAACAAAGGAAATAAAGGTCAGAACGTGACAGTAGGTTATTTCCCGTACATCTGGAATCAAGGACTCATAACCCCAATCTTTAAGAACTGAGACAAATTTGACCCTAACAATTAGAGGCATTTGTGTGAACAGTAACCTGGGGAAGGTTTTCTGTAGTATTAGAAATGTAAGAGTTCTAAACTTACTTAATAAGCACAATGTCTTGAGTAAAAGACAAATTGGATTTATACCAAAACATCACACGACCGATCATATTTACACCAAAATAATACCAAAACATCACACGACTGATCATATTTACACCCTACACACCCTGATAGATTAACATGTCCACCAAAATAATACCAAAATATACGCTTGCTTTATCGACTTCCAAAAAGCATTTGATTCTATTTGGCATACAGGACTGACCTACGACCTATGCCTGCTGTCACCCACAGCACATGGCCGACAGCAGAGCCTGGACCTGCTAGAGCAGTACTGCCAGACCTGGGCCCTGGCAGTAAACACCAACAACACATGGCCTACAGCAGAGCCTGGACCTGCTAGAGCAGTACCGCCAGACCTGGGCCCTGGCAGTAAACCCCCACAGCACATGGCCTACAGCAGAGCCTGGACCTGCTAGAGCAGTACCGCCAGACCTGGGCCCTGGCAGTAAACACCCACAGCACATGGCCTACAGCAGAGCCTGGACCTGCTAGAGCAGTACTGCCAGACCTGGGACCTGGCATTAAACCCCCACAGCACATGGCCTACAGCAGAGCCTGGACCTGCTAGAGCAGTACCGCCAGACCTGGGCCTTGGCATTAAACCCCCACAGCACATGGCCTACAGCAGAGCCTGGACCTGCTAGAGCAGTACTGCCAGACCTGGGACCTGGCATTAAACCCCCACAGCACATGGCCTACAGCAGAGCCTGGACCTGCTAGAGCAGTACCGCCAGACCTGGGCCTTGGCATTAAACCCCCACAGCACATGGCCTACAGCAGAGCCTGGACCTGCTAGAGCAGTACTGCCAGACCTGGGCCCTGGCAGTAAACCCCCACAGCACATGGCCTACAGCAGAGCCTGGACCTGCTAGAGCAGTACTGCCAGACCTGGGCCCTGGCAGTAAACCCCCACAGCACATGGCCTACAGCAGAGCCTGGAC
>NW_025746234.1:0-95000 GCF_021184085.1 Oncorhynchus gorbuscha | reverse complement strand
TTGGTCCTGTGTGTTCCTCTACATGATGCTCTGTCTGTAAGAATGGTTTTGGATGGAGGAACACAGACTAGATTTGGTCCTGTGTGTTCCTCTACATGATGCTCTGTCTGTCTGTAAGAATGGTTTTGGATGGAGGAACACAGACTAGATTTGGTCCTGTGTGTTCCTCTACATGATGCTCTGTCTGTAAGAATGATTTTGGATGAAGGAACACAGACTATATTTGGTCCTGTGTGTTCCTCTACATGATGCTCTGTCTGTAAGAATGGTTTTGGATGAAGGAACACAGACTAGATTTGGTCCTGTGTGTTCCTCTACATGATGCTCTGTCTGTCTGTAAGAATGGTTTTGGATGGAGGAACACAGACTAGATTTGGTCCTGTGTGTTCCTCTACATGATGCTCTGTCTGTCTGTAAGAATGGTTTTGGATGAAGGAACACAGACTAGATTTGGTCCTGTGTGTTCCTCTACATGATGCTCTGTCTGTCTGTAAGAATGGTTTTGGATGGAGGAACACAGACTAGATTTGGTCCTGTGTGTGTTCCTCTGCATTCCTCTGCAGAAGGTGTCCACTCCCCTGCCAAGTGTCTGTGAATAAGACTGACTGACTTCAGGCCTCGTCTGGGTTGAAAATACAAAGAGTAGGAAACACCGGTACAATAGACAACAGTCCAAACACAATGATGAAGTGGTTCACCTGAGATCTGGTGTTGTGGGAGAGAGTTTCAATGGAAACACAATGTTCTGATAGACTGAATGGATTAGAATGGAGCACAGAAGCAGTACTATTGGAGCAGCACTATTGGAGCAGCACTATTGGAGCAGTACTATTGGAGCAGCACTATTGGAGCAGCACTATTGGAGCAGTACTATTGGAGCAGTACTATTGGAGCAGCACTATTGGAGCAGCACTATTGGAGCAGTACTATTGGAGCAGTACTATTGGAGCAGTACTATTGGAGCATTACTATTGGAGCAGTACTATTGGAGAACCACCCTAAGTGGTTCTATTGGAGCAGTATTATTGGAGCAGTACTATTGGAGCAGCACTATTGGAGCAGCACTATTGGAGCAGTACTATTGGAGCAGTACTATTGGAGCAGTACTATTGGAGAACCACCCTAAGTGGTTCTATTGGAGCAGTACTATTGGAGCAGCACTATTGGAGCAGCACTATTGGAGCAGCACTATTGGAGCAGTACTATTGGAGCAGTACTATTGGAGCAGTACTATTGGAGCAGTAATATTGGAGCAGTACTATTGGAGCAGCACTATTGGAGCAGTACTATTGGAGCAGCACTATTGGAGCAGTACTATTGGAGCAGTACTATTGGAGCAGTACTATTGGAGCAGTACTATTGGAGCAGCACTATTGGAGCAGCACTATTGGAGCAGTACTATTGGAGCAGTACTATTGGAGCAGCACTATTGGAGCAGTACTATTGGAGCAGCACTATTGGAGCAGCACTATTGGAGCAGCACTATTGGAGCAGCACTATTGGAGCAGCACTATTGGAGCAGCACTATTGGAGCAGTACTATTGGAGCAGTACTATTGGAGCAGCACTATTGGAGCAGCACTATTGGAGCAGCACTATTGGAGAACCACCCTAAGTGGTTCCATTCTGCTAATGGAGAAGCTTAATGGGAAGCAGATTAAAAGCCATGTCCCTGGTGCTTATGCCAGGTGGAGGGGAGTCCTCCCCGGTGTCCCATTATCCACAGACGATAGGAAAGAACATGTGACGGGGAGGCAGAGTGATTGAGGCCAAAAGGTGGATCAGTAGGAAAGAACATGTGACGGGGAGGCAGAGTGATTGAGGCCAAAAGGTGGATCAGTAGGAAAGAACATGTGACAGGGAGGCAGAGTGATTGAGGCCAAAAGGTGGATCAGTAGGAAAGAACATGTGACGGGGAGGCAGAGTGATTGAGGCCAAAAGGTGGATCAGTAGGAAAGAAGGGCCAAAGGACTGAAAGCCTCTCAGTGGTGCTGACGTTTGAGAAGGTTGTACCTGGAGAAAGTACAGAGACGATTGGGGGAGAGGGAGGGTGGGGCGGGGGAGCGGGTGGGGGGGGCAGGGGGAGGGAGGGGGGGGGGCAGGGGGAGAGGGTGGGGGGGTAGGGGGAGAGGGAGGGGGGGGCGGGGGAGAGGGGGCTGGGGGAGCGGGGGAGAGGGGGTGCTGAGGGAGCAGGGGGACAGGGGGAGAGGGGTGCTGAGGGAGCGGAGGGGGGCAGGGGGAGAGGGGGTGCTGGGGGAGCGGGGGGGGGGACAGGGGAGAGGGGGTGGGGAGATGCTGAGGTTTGAGAAGGTTGTACCTGGAAAAGTACAGAGAGGACTGGGGGAGAGGGTGGGCTGGGGGAGCGGGGGGCGTGCTGAGGTTTGAGAAGGTTGTACCTGGAAAAGTACAGAGAGGATTGGGGGAGAGGGAGTGCTGGGGGAGCGGGGGGGGGATGCTGAGGTTTGAGAAGGTTGTACCTGGAAAAGTACAGAGAGGATTGCTTCCTTTCAATGTTAGAGATTTAGTCCATTCACCGTCGTTTTAAATGCTAATGAATGGGACATGTAGCTGTTCACGGTAAAGGAAACACAATATGTGCCGAGTGTGGAGGGATACGTGATTACGGTGAATGAGGGAGTAATGTGAAGGTCAAGTGCTGAGGGCTGGGGGGGCTGGGGGAAAGGGAGGGGAGGGGAGGGAAGGGGGGAGGGAGGGGGCAGGGGGAGAGGGAGGGGTGGGAGAAGGGGGGCTGGGGGGTGGACATGCTGTAGTGAAGCATTTGGTGCATACAGAGGCTCAGAGATATAGAATCAGTCAGAGGCCTATGCAGAGGCTGATGGAGCTCCATGGCTGGTCCTGTATGTATAGACCTACTGTCAGGCTGATGGAGCTGCCATGGCTGGTCCTGTATTAAATAGACCTACTGTCAGGCTGATGGAGCTGCCATGGCTGGTCCTGTATTAAATAGACCTACTGTCAGGCTGATGGAGCTGCCATGACTGGTCCTGTACTAAATAGACCTACTGTCAGGCTGATGGAGCTGCCATGGCTGGTCCTGTATTAAATAGACCTACTGTCAGGCTGATGGAGCTGCCATGGCTGGTCCTGTATTAAATAGACCTACTGTCAGGCTGATGGAGCTGCCATGGCTGGTCCTGTATTAAATAGACCTACTGTCAGGCTGATGGAGCTGCCATGGCTGGTCCTGTATTAAATAGACCTACTGTCAGGCTGATGGAGCTGCCATGGCTGGTCCTGTATTAAATAGACCTACTGTCAGGCTGATGGAGCTGCCATGGCTGGTCCTGTATTAAATAGACCTACTGTCAGGCTGATGGAGCTGCCATGGCTGGTCCTGTATTAAATAGACCTACTGTCAGGCTGATGGAGCTGCCATGGCTGGTCCTGTATTAAATAGACCTACTGTCAGGCTGATGGAGCTGCCATGGCTGGTCCTGTATTAAATAGACCTACTGTCAGGCTGATGGAGCTGCCATGGCTGGTCCTGTATTAAATAGACCTACTGTCAGGCTGATGGAGCTGCCATGGCTGGTCCTGTATTAAATAGACCTACTGTCAGGCTGATGGAGCTGCCATGGCTGGTCCTGTATTAAATAGACCTACTGTCAGGCTGATGGAGCTGCCATGGCTGGTCCTGTATTAAATAGACCTACTGTCAGGCTGATGGAGCTGCCATGGCTGGTCCTGTATTAAATAGACCTACTGTCAGGCTGATGGAGCTGCCATGGCTGGTCCTGTATTAAATAGACCTACTGTCAGGCTGATGGAGCTGCCATGGCTGGTCCTGTATTAAATAGACCTACTGTCAGGTTGATGGAGCTGCCATGGCTGGTCCTGTATTAAATAGACCTACTGTCAGGCTGATGGAGCTGCCATGGCTGGTCCTGTATTAAATAGACCTACTGTCAGGCTGATGGAGCTGCCATGGCTGGTCCTGTATTAAATAGACCTACTGTCAGGCTGATGGAGCTGCCATGGCTGGTCCTGTATTAAATAGACCTACTGTCAGGCTGATGGAGCTGCCAGCTTCAGATGGACTATCCAAAATAATGTGACCGTTCCTTAATATTTTATCATTTCATTACCATAATTATGCATTCATTTACCATCATTATTGTTTGTTGTTATTTGCTAGAGAAAAACATCCATACTACGTTACCCAGCAGGTAAACCAATCGTAACCACAGCCAATCTCAACCACAGCCAATCGTAACCACAGCCAATCTCAACCACAGCCAATCGTAACCACATCCAATCATAACCACAGCCAATCGTTACCACAGCCAATCGTAACCACAGCCAATCATAACCACAGCCAATCATAACCACAGCCAATCATTACCACAGCCAATCATAACCACAGCCAATCGTAACCACAGCCAATCGTAACCACAGCCAATTGTAACCACAGCCAATCGTAACCACAGCCAATCGTAACCACAGCCAATCGTTACCACAGCCAATCGTAACCACAGCCAATCATAACCACAGCCAATCATAACCACAGCCAATCATAACCACAGCCAATCATTACCACAGCCAATCGTAACCACAGCCAATCGTAACCACAGCCAATCGTAACCACAGCCAATCGTAACCACAGCCAATCGTTACCACAGCCAATCGTAACCACAGCCAATCGTAACCACAGCCAATCGTAACCACAGCCAATCGTAACCACAGCCAATCATAACCACAGCCAATCGTTACCACAGCCAATCGTAACCACAGCCAATCGTAACCACAGCCAATCGTAACCACAGCCAATCGTAACCACAGCCAATCGTTACCACAGCCAATCGTAACCACAGCCAATCGTAACCACAGCCAATCGTAACCACAGCCAATCGTTACCACAGCCAATCGTAACCACAGCCAATCGTTACCACAGCCAATCGTAACCACAGCCAATCGTAACCACAGCCAATCGTAACCACAGCCAATCGTAACCACAGCCAATCAAGACCAGCGTCAGAATAATCCCACCTGAAAACTGTCAACTGTCAATCATATCTCAACTGTACTGGGATTCCACCCATGTGATCCACCCTTCCATGTGATGTTCCATCATCTGAATATAAAGACTCACAGAGACATTAGGAAAGGGGTTGACGCTTTGTACAAGTTTTGTATAAGTGCTACTGCTAACATTAACGGGTCATTTTCATGATGTTGTTGTTGTTGTTGTTGTTGTTTTACCATGAATGTGAAATATGCCATATTTCTGTTGATTTTGAAGGATATGAATAACTTTGAACTGTCATAGTTGATGAATATTATAAAATGTGAAAGACCTGTTGTCATTTCATCATTTTGCAAAGAAAAGATAAAACATTTGAAGTTGAAAAAGTATATTTATACTCATTCATTATTATTATTAAGTTGTGTTTTCACAAAACTATATTTCCTTGTGACCTTTGAGCATACTACTGTCCATCTGACCTCCAGGAGGTCCTGATGAGGAGTTAACCACTGTCCATCTGACCTCCAGGAGGTCCTGATGAGGAGTTAACTACTGTCCATCTGACCTCCAGGAGGTCCTGATGAGGAGTTAACTACTGTCCATCTGACCTCCAGGAGGTCCTGATGAGGAGTTAACCACTGTCCATCTGACCTCCAGGAGGTCCTGATGAGGAGTTAACCACTGTCCATCTGACCTCCAGGAGGTCCTGATGAGGAGTTAACTACTGTCCATCTGACCTCCAGGAGGTCCTGATGAGGAGTTAACCACTGTCCATCTGACCTCCAGGAGGTCCTGATGAGGAGTTAACCACTGTCCATCTGACCTCCAGGAGGTCCTGATGAGGAGTTAACCACTGTCCAGCTGACCTCCAGGAGGTCCTGATGAGGAGTTAACCACTGTCCATCTGACCTCCAGGAGGTCCTGATGAGGAGTTAACCACTGTCCATCTGACCTCCAGGAGGTCCTGATGAGGAGTTAACCACTGTCCAGCTGACCTCCAGGAGGTCCTGATGAGGAGTTAACCACTGTCCATCTGACCTCCAGGAGGTACTGATCTGTCCCAATGCCCTCACAACCATATGTTTCAATCTGTCCCAATACCATCACAACCATATGTTTCAATCTGTCCCAATACCATCACAACCATATGTTTCAATCTGTCCCAATACCCTCACAACCATATGTTTCAATCTGTCCCAATACCCTCACAACCATATGTTTCAATCTGTCCCAAAACCCTCACAACCATATGTTTCGATCTGTCCCAATACCCTCACAACCATGTGTTTCAATCTGTCCCAATACCAACAGTTTCAATCTGTCCCAAAACCCTCACAACCATATGTTTCGATCTGTCCCAATACCATCACAACCATATGTTCCAATCTGTCCCAATACCATCACAACCATATGTTTCAATAGTCCAGCAAAGTTAAGATATCATCTCCTTTAAGGTGGTGGCAGCTCACTTCATTTTAACTGTGCACCCTATTCCCTATATAGTGCACTACTTTTGCCAGAGCCCTATGGAATAGGGTGCCATTTGGGATCTGTCCCAGTCATGCATAGCAGTGTGCACCGTGTTCAGTCTTGCATGCTGGAGAAACAGGTTGCCGAGAGAGATTAGGCACTTTGCCATAATGATCTGGCTCCACTATTGTTTAATAAACCTTTTCCCATAGTTCAGTGGTCTCACGTCACAGCCCAATAGTTCATTTGGTTCTGGGTGGTAAACAGTTCAGTGAAGCAGCACTTTTCTCTTCAGAGGGGCGGGGGGGTTAGGGGGGGTGATTTTCAGCCTCAAAGAGCAGCCAGACCTGTGGCAGCTGGCCTCAGCACAGACAGTGATAACTGGTCACAGATCATAGATCTGATCCCAGTCTGGGTCCAGATGGCTATTAGAAACACCTCCCCTACTTCCCAAAGGGGTTTGGATGTAGTCGACCTGGAGCCATTTCCTTCAGGTGAATCACCTGTTCTAACTGGAGCCATTTCCTTCAGGTGAATCACCTGTTCTAACTGGAGCCATTTCCTTCAGGTTAATCACCTGTTCTAACTGGAGCCATTTCCTTCAGGTGAATCACCTGTTCTAACTGGAGCCATTTCCTTCAGGTGAATCACCTGTTCTAACTGGAGCCATTTCCTTCAGGTGAATCACCTGTTCTAACTGGAGCCATTTCCTTCAGGTGAATCACCTGTTCTAACTGGAGCCATTTCCTTCAGGTGAATCACCTGTTCTAACTGGAGCCATTTCCTTCAGGTGAATCACCTGTTCTAACTGGAGCCATTTCCTTCAGGTGAATCACCTGTTCTAACTGGAGCCATTTCCTTCAGGTGAATCACCTGTTCTAACTGGAGCCATTTCCTTCAGGTGAATCACCTGTTCTAACTGGAGCCATTTCCTTCAGGTGAATCACCTGTTCTAACTGGAGCCATTTCCTTCAGGTGAATCACCTGTTCTAACTGGAGCCATTTCCTTCAGGTGAATCACCTGTTCTAACTGGAGCCATTTCCTTCAGGTGAATCACCTGTTCTAACTGGAGCCATTTCCTTCAGGTGAATCACCTGTTCTAACTGGAGCCATTTCCTTCAGGTGAATCACCTGTTCTAACTGGAGATTTCCTTCAGGTGAATCACCTGTTCTAACTGGAGCCATTTCCTTCAGGTGAATCACCTGTTCTAACTGGAGCCATTTCCTTCAGGTGAATCACCTGTTCTAACTGGAGCCATTTCCTTCAGGTGAATCACCTGTTCTAACTGGAGCCATTTCCTTCAGGTGAATCACCTGTTCTAACTGGAGCCATTTCCTTCAGGTGAATCACCTGTTCTAACTGGAGCCATTTCCTTCAGGTGAATCACCTGTTCTAACTGGAGCCATTTCCTTCAGGTGAATCACCTGTTCTAACTGGAGCCATTTCCTTCAGGTGAATCACCTGTTCTAACTGGAGCCATTTCCTTCAGGTGAATCACCTGTTCTAACTGGAGCCATTTCCTTCAGGTGAATCACCTGTTCTAACTGGAGCCATTTCCTTCAGGTGAATCACCTGTTCTAACTGGAGCCATTTCCTTCAGGTGAATCACCTGTTCTAACTGGAGCCATTTCCTTCAGGTGAATCACCTGTTCTAACTGGAGCCATTTCCTTCAGGTTAATCACCTGTTCTAACTGGAGCCATTTCCTTCAGGTTAATCACCTGTTCTAACTGGAGCCATTTCCTTCAGGTTAATCACCTGTTCTAACTGGAGCCATTTCCTTCAGGTTAATCACCTGTTCTAACTGGAGCCATTTCCTTCAGGTTATAATCACCTGTTCTAACTGGAGCCATTTCCTTCAGGTTATAATCACCTGTTCTAACTGGAGCTACTTCCTTCAGGTGAATCACCTGTTCTAACTGGAGCCATTTCCTTCAGGTTAATCACCTGTTCTGACTGGAGCCATTTGCTTCAGGTTATAATCACCTGTTCTAACTGGAGCCATTTCCTTCAGGTTAATCACCTGTTCTAACTGGAGCCATTTCCTTCAGGTTAATCACCTGTTCTGACTGGAGCCATTTCCTTCAGGTGAATCACCTGTTCTAACTGGAGCCATTTCCTTCAGGTTAATCACCTGTTCTAACTGGAGCCATTTCCTTCAGGTTATAATCACCTGTTCTAACTGGAGCCATTTCCTTCAGGTGAATCACCTGTTCTAACTGGAGCCATTTCCTTCAGGTGAATCACCTGTTCTAACTGGAGCCATTTCCTTCAGGTGAATCACCTGTTCTAACTGGAGCCATTTCCTTCAGGTTAATCACCTGTTCTAACTGGAGCTATTTCCTTCAGGTGAATCACCTGTTCTAACTGGAGCCATTTCCTTCAGGTGAATCACCTGTTCTAACTGGAGCCATTTCCTTCAGGTGAATCACCTGTTCTGACTGGAGCCATTTCCTTCAGGTGAATCACCTGTTCTGACTGGAGCCATTTCCTTCAGGTGAATCACCTGTTCTGACTGGAGCCATTTCCTTCAGGTTAATCACCTGTTCTAACTGGAGCCATTTCCTTCAGGTTAATCACCTGTTCTAACTGGAGCCATTTCCTTCAGGTTAATCACCTGTTCTAACTGGAGCCATTTCCTTCAGGTGAATCACCTGTTCTAACTGGAGCCATTTCCTTCAGGTTAATCACCTGTTCTAACTGGAGCCATTTCCTTCAGGTTAATCACCTGTTCTAACTGGAGCCATTTCCTTCAGGGGAATCACCTGTTCTAACTGTAGCCATTTCCTTCAGGTTAATCACCTGTTCTAACTGGAGCCATTTCCTTCAGGTGAATCACCTGTTCTAACTGGAGCCATTTCCTTCAGGTTAATCACCTGTTCTAACTGGAGCCATTTCCTTCAGGTTAATCACCTGTTCTAACTGGAGCCATTTCCTTCAGGGGAATCACCTGTTCTAACTGTAGCCATTTCCTTCAGGGGAATCACCTGTTCTAACTGTAGCCATTTCCTTCAGGTTAATCACCTGTTCTAACTGGAGCCATTTCCTTCAGGTGAATCACCTGTTCTGACTGTAGCCATTTCCTTCAGGTTAATCACCTGTTCTAACTGGAGCCATTTCCTTCAGGTGAATCACCTGTTCTAACTGGAGCCATTTCCTTACATTTACATTACATTTAAGTCATTTAGCAGACGCTCTTATCCAGAGCGACTTACAAATTGTGCATTCACCCTATGACATCCAGTGGAACAGTCACTTTAATCACCTGTTCTAACTTCACAGTCTCTTCCGGCAGCACCGTGTCCACACAGGCAAAGTCTAAATATTGGTTTTAAAATTGTCCCTGAAAGATGGAACTAGAGTTATTGCCACAACGACATTAGGAAACTAAAAATATGCTCTGTGTCACGACTCCGACCGAAGGACACTCCCCTTCCCGTTCGGGTGGCGCTCGGCGGTCGTCGTCGCCAGCCTACTAGCTGCTACTGATTATTTCCTCCCACACCTTATGTGTTGATTGAGTGCACCTGTTTTGAATTATAATAATATGCTCTGTCACCAGATAAATGCATCTCTAAATTCAAATCTAATTTGTAATATTAATCTAGCATATTTTTTTATGACCTTCTAGGCTAACAGAGGAGTTGAACTGAGAATGTAATATCAACAGTACCATGTTCCTCCCACAACTCTGGTTAGGTCTACAATATAATGTACTGGCAGATCGGACAGACTGGTTAGGTCTACAATATAATGATGTACTGGCAGATCAAACAGACTGGTTAGGTCTACAATATAATGTACTGGCAGATCAGACTGACTGGTTAGGTCTACAATATAATGATATACTGGCAGATCAGACTGACTGACTGGTTAGGTCTACAATATAATGATGTACTGGTAGATCAGACTGACTGACTGGTTAGGTCTACAATATAATGATGTACTGGCAGATCAGACTGACTGACTGGTTAGGTCTACAATATAATGATGTACTGGTAGATCAGACAGACTGGTTAGGTCTACAATATAATGATGTACTGGCAGATCAAACAGACTGGTTAGGTCTACAATATAATGATGTACTGGCAGATCAGACAGACTGACTGGTTAGGTCTACAATATAATGATGTACTGGCAGATCAAACAGACTGGTTAGGTCTATAATATAATGATGTACTGGCAGATCAAACAGACTGGTTAGGTCTACAATATAATGATGTACTGGCAGATCAAACAGACTGGTTAGGTCTACAACATAATGATGTACTGGCAGATCAGACTGACTGGTTAGGTCTACAATATAATGATGTACTGGCAGATCAGACTGACTGGTTAGGTCTACAATATAATGATGTACTGGCAGATCAGACTGACTGGTTAGGTCTACAATATAATGATGTACTGGCAGATCAGACTGACTGACTGGTTAGGTCTACAATATAATGATGTACTGGCAGATCAGACTGACTGGTTAGGTCTACAATATAATGATGTACTGGCAGATCAGACGGACTGGTTAGGTCTACAATATAATGATGTACTGGCAGATCAGACAGACAGACTGACTGGTTAGGTCTACAATATAATGATGTACTGGCAGATCAGACTGACTGGTTAGGTCTACAATATAATGATGTACTGGCAGATCAGACTGACTGACTGGTTAGGTCTACAATATAATAATGTACTGGCAGATCAAACAGACTGACTGACTGGTTAGGTCTACAATATAATGATGTACTGGCAGATCAGACAGACTGACTGGTTAGGTCTACAATATAATGATGTACTGGCAGATCAGACAGACTGACTGGTTAGGTCTACAATATAATGATGTACTGGCAGATCAGACAGACTGGTTAGGTCTACAATATAATGATGTACTGGCAGATCAGACTGACTGACTGACTGGTTAGGTCTACAATATAATGATGTACTGGCAGATCAGACTGACTGACTGACTGGTTAGGTCTACAATATAATGATGTACTGGCAGATCAGACAGACTGGTTAGGTCTACAATATAATGATGTACTGGTAGATCAGACTGACTGACTGGTTAGGTCTACAATATAATGATGTACTGGCAGATCAGACTGACTGGTTAGGTCTACAATATAATGATGTACTGGCAGATCAGACAGACTGGTTAGGTCTACAATATAATGATGTACTGGTAGATCAGACTGACTGACTGGTTAGGTCTACAATATAATGATGTACTGGCAGATCAGACTGACTGGTTAGGTCTACAATATAATGATGTACTGGCAGATCAAACAGACTGACTGACTGGTTAGGTCTACAATATAATGATGTACTGGCAGATCAGACTGACTGGTTAGGTCTACAATATAATGATGTACTGGCAGATCAGACTGACTGGTTAGGTCTACAATATAATGATGTACTGGCAGATCAGACGGACTGGTTAGGTCTACAATATAATGATGTACTGGCAGATCAGACAGACTGACTGACTGGTTAGGTCTACAATATAATGATGTACTGGCAGATCAGACTGACTGACTGGTTAGGTCTACAATATAATGTACTGGCAGATCAGACTGACTGGTTAGGTCTACAATATAATGATGTACTGGCAGATCAGACTGACTGACTGGTTAGGTTTACAATATAATGATGTACTGGCAGATCAGACTGACTGGTTAGGTCTACAATATAATGATGTACTGGCAGATCAGACTGACTGGTTAGGTCTACAATATAATGATGTACTGGCAGATCAGACGGACTGGTTAGGTCTACAATATAATGATGTACTGGCAGATCAGACAGACAGACTGACTGGTTAGGTCTACAATATAATGATGTACTGGCAGATCAGACTGACTGACTGGTTAGGTCTACAATATAATGATGTACTGGCAGATCAAACAGACTGACTGACTGGTTAGGTCTACAATATAATGATGTACTGGCAGATCAGACTGACTGGTTAGGTCTACAATATAATGATGTACTGGCAGATCAGACTGACTGGTTAGGTCTACAATATAATGATGTACTGGCAGATCAGACAGACTGACTGGTTAGGTCTACAATATAATGATGTACTGTACTGTACCTATGGCACCCTATTCACTTTATAGTGCACTACTTTTAAACAGAGCTCTATGGCACCTTATTGACTAAGTAGTGCACTACTTTTAAACAGAGCCCTATGGCACCTTATTGACTAAGTAGTGCACTACTTTTAAACAGAGCCTTATGGCACCCTATTCACTATGTAGTGCAATACTTTTAAACAGAGCCTTATGGCACCCTATTCACTATGTAGTGCACTACTTTTAAACAGAGCCCTATGGCACCCTATTCACTATGTAGTGCACTACTTTTAAACAGAGCCTTATGGCACCCTATTCACTATGTAGTGCACTACTTTTAAACAGAGCCTTATCCGCCCTGTTCAATAGTAGTACACTATAAAGGGAATAGGGTCCCATTTGGGACACATGCTGTCGTCCTGGCAATGTGCTTTTGGGGTGACATTACAAAAAAAGATCTAACTCTTAGTCAAACACCAAAGTGTCTGTAGGGACACAGAGGTCAGACCGAATACACTCCCTGTTATGAGCACGAGGACCGTAATTTTGCTACCTAACGGGCCGAGCCAAGAACCATTTTGTTTGCGTGACTCGGCAATCCTTCCCGAGCCTTTCATAACACCATTCACCCGTCTCCCTCCCTTTGTCCAAGGTATTATATCATAGCAAGACAGGAGACAAGAGGTAGCCCACCTCATCACTGACCCTGTCGTCAACGCGCCACGAGAGAAACAAGAGAGACATTTATTTGAGGCTGAACCCTGCCTTTATTTCCATTTGTCAAATGCATCGTTTACAGGGAAAGTCTGAATCACCCATCGGAGAACCGGCCTTCTGTTTAGTCAGTCTCCCGATACCTTGTTACAGCGCAGCTTTTGGGACTTCATTGATTTCCTACATTTCACCGTTTCCCATCATAAACAGAAAGTGCTTGACATATTGTAGCTCGGTAAGGTCATTATCGAACACTCATTTAATAGGCTAAACGAACCACTCATAGACTACCTCCCAAAGGGCACAATATATAACCAGAGGCCCAAAAGCAGTGCACTATATAGGGTTGTAGGGTGCCATTTGGGAATCAGACATACTGTAGGTCAGAGTGAAATATCAATGTTGTCCTGTAGTCTTGGTTGCCATGGTTATAATTATATGTCCAATGCCCATGAGCTGGCTAGTGTAAGTCTTGGTTGCCATGGTTATAATTATATGTCCAATGCCCATGAGCTGGCTAGTGTAAGTCTTGGTTGCCATGGTTATAATCATATGTCCAATGCCCATGAGCTGGCTAGTGTACGTCTTGGTTGCCATGGTTATAATCATATGTCCAATGCCCATGAGCTGGCTAGTGTACGTCTTGGTTGCCATGGTTATAATCATATGTCCAATGCCCATGAGCTGGCTAGTGTAAGTCTTGGTTGCCATGGTTATAATCATATGTCCAATGCCCATGAGCTGGCTAATGTAAGTCTTGGTTGCCATGGTTATAATCATATGCCCATGAGCTGGCTAGTGTAACGAACAGTTATTGTCATGAAGGACATGCTTAGACCTCAGTTCAACTGGTTAATAGCCTCCCTGAATGGTTCGTCCATTTGACATGATCAAATCAAATCAAACTTTAGTTGTAACATGTGTCGAATACTGTCATGACTCCTACTGAAGGTGGCTCCCCTTCCCGTTCGGGTGGTGCTCGGCGGTCGTCGTCCCCGGTCTAATAGCTGCCACTGAATGTTGCTCCCCTTCGGGTGGTGCTCGGTGGTCGTTGTCTCCGGTCTACTAGCTGCCACTGAAGGTGGCTCCTCTTCCCATTCGGGTGGTGCTCGGCGGTCGTTGTCTCCGGTCTACTAGCTGCCACTGAAGGTGGCTCCTCTTCCTGTTCGGGTGGTGCTCGGTGGTCGTTGTCTCCGGTCTACTAGCTGCCACTGAAGGTGGCTCCTCTTCCTGTTCGGGTGGTGCTCGGCGGTCGTTGTCTCCGGTCTAGTAGCTGCCACTGAAGGTGGCTCCTCTTCCTGTTTGGGTGGTGCTCGGTGGTCGTTGTCTCCGGTCTACTAGCTGCCACTGAAGGTGGCTCCCCTTCCTGTTCGGGTGGCGCTAGGCGGTCGTCGTCCCCGGTCTACTAGCTGCCACTGAAGGTGGCTCCCCTTCCTGTTTGGGTGGCGCTCGGCGGTCATCGTCCCCGGTCTACTAGCTGCCACTGAAGGTGACTCCTCTTCCTGTTCGGGTGGCGCTTGGCGGTCGTCGTCCCCGGTCTACTAGTTGCCACCGATGCTGACTTACAAGGCCTTAAACAACAATGCCGTTCAAGAAAGAGTTAAGATAATATTTAACAAATAAACCAAAAAGATAAATATAAAAAGTAAAACTATTAAATAACAATAACGAAGCTATATACAGGAGGTACCGGTACCGAGTCAATGTGCGGGGGTACAAGTTAGTTGAATTAATTTGTACATGTGGGTAGGTGTGACTAAGCATAGATAACAAACAGTGAGTAGCAGCAGTGTAAAAACAAGTGGTGGGGGGATGTCAGTGTAAATAGTCCGGGTGGCCATTATATTAACAGTTCAGCTCTTATGGCTTGCAACCGGTTAGGATGCCATCGATGGGTTAGGGTTAGGGTTAGGGTTAGGGTTAGGATGCCATCGATGGGTTAGGGTTAGGGTTAGGGTTAGGGTTAGGGTTAGGGTTAGGGTTAGGGTTAGGGTTAGGATGCCATCGATGGGTTAGGGTTAGGGTTAGGGTTAGGATGCCATCGATGGGTTAGGGTTAGGGTTAGGGTTAGGGTTAGGGTTAGGATGCCATCGATGGGGCAGCTGTAGAACTTTTTGAGGACCTGAGGACCCAAATCTTTTCAGTCTCCTGAGAAGGAAAACGTGTTGTCCTGCCCTCTCCACGACTGTCTTGGTGTGTTTGGACCATGATAGTTTGTTGGTGATGTGGACACCAAGGAACTTGAAACTCTTGACCCGCTCCACTACAGCCCCGTCGATGTTAATGGGGGCCTGTTCGGCCCGCTGTAGTCCACAATCAGCTCCTTTGTCTTGCTCACATTGAGGGAGAGGTTGTCACGGCTTCTACGAGTAGTGGGTGGAGGAGTCAGGCGCAGAGAGCAGGGGTAGTTCAATCGTGGTAGTTTATTCCAGAACAACAAGTAACGGTGATGCCAAACACTAAGGCGCATCACTTAATCCAGCCCAACAGCAGGACCAAGCAGTCCGGAGAAAAGAGTCCACAAGAATCCACACCACATGACCAGAAAAACCAGCCTGCACAAAAGCAGGCGGTCATACCTGATTTAAATAGGTCAAAACCCCAAACAAGAACCAGGTGAGACTAATCAGACAACTCTAACGGAAACAGAAAAAGGGGATCGGTGGCAGCAAGTAGGCCGGGGACGACGACCGCCGAGCGCCGCCCGAACAGGAAGAGGAACCACCTTCAGTGGCAGCTAGTAGACCGGCGACGACGACCGCCGAGCGCCGCCCGAACAGGAAGAGGAACCACCTTCAGTGGCAGCTAGTAGACCGGCGACGACGACCGCCGAGCGCCGCCCGAACAGGAAGAGAAGCCACCTTCAGTGGCAGCTAGTAGACCGGCGACGACGACCGCCGAGCACCACCCGAACAGGAAGAGGAACCACCTTCAGTGGCAGCTAGTAGACCGGCGACGACGACCGCCGAGCGCCGCCCGAACAGGAAGAGGAACCACCTTCAGTGGCAGCTAGTAGACCGGCGACGACGACCGCCGAGCGCCGCCCGAACAGGAAGAGGAACCACCTTCAGTGGCAGCTAGTAGACCGGCGACGACGACCGCCGAGCACCACCCGAACAGGAAGAGGAACCACCTTCAGTGGCAGCTAGTAGACCGGCGACGACCGCCCGAACAGGAAGAGGAACCACCTTCAGCGCCGCGCCCCGAACAGGAAGAGGAACCACCTTCAGTGGCAGCTAGTAGACCGGCGACGACGACCGCCGAGCGCCGACCGAACAGGAAGAGAAGCCACCTTCAGTGGCAGCTAGTAGACCGGCGACGACGACCGCCGAGCACCACCCGAACAGGAAGAGGAACCACCTTCAGTGGCAGCTAGTAGACCGGCGACGACGACCGCCGAGCGCCGCCCGAACAGGAAGAGAAGCCACCTTCAGTGGCAGCTAGTAGACCGGCGACGACGACCGCCGAGCGCCGCCCGAACAGGAAGAGGAACCACCTTCAGTGGCAGCTAGTAGACCGGCGACGACGACCGCCGAGCGCCGCCCGAACAGGAAGAGGAGCCACCTTCAGTGGCAGCTAGTAGACCGGCGACGACGACCGCCGAGCGCCGCCCGAACAGGAAGAGGAACCACCTTCAGTGGCAGCTAGTAGACCGGCGACGACGACCGCCGAGCGCCGCCCGAACAGGAAGAGAAGCCACCTTCAGTGGCAGCTAGTAGACCGGCGACGACGACCGCCGAGCGCCGCCCGAACAGGAAGAGGAGCCACCTTCAGTGGCAGCTAGTAGACCGGCGACGAC
Organism: Oncorhynchus gorbuscha; assembly: GCF_021184085.1. Classification (NCBI taxonomy): domain Eukaryota; kingdom Metazoa; phylum Chordata; class Actinopteri; order Salmoniformes; family Salmonidae; genus Oncorhynchus; species Oncorhynchus gorbuscha. Next base: position 77,962 of record NW_025746234.1, on the reverse strand, counting down.
GACCGCCGAGCGCCGCCCGAACAGGAAGAGGAACCACCTTCAGTGGCAGCTAGTAGACCGGCGACGACGACCGCCGAGCGCCGCCCGAACAGGAAGAGGAACCACCTTCAGTGGCAGCTAGTAGACCGGCGACGACGACCGCCGAGCGCCGCCCGAACAGGAAGAGGAGCCACCTTCAGTGGCAGCTAGTAGACCGGCGACGACGACCGCCGAGCGCCGCCCGAACAGGAAGAGGAACCACCTTCAGTGGCAGCTAGTAGACCGGCGACGACGACCGCCGAGCGCCGCCCGAACAGGAATAGGAACCACCTTCGGCGGGATTCGCGACAGAGGTTGTTGTCCTGGCACCACTGTCTCATCGTTATCGGTAATCAGGCTGTTGTGTCGTCAGCAAACTTAATGATGGTGTTGGAGTCGTGTTTGGCCATGCAGTCGTGGGTGAAAAGGGAGTACAGGAAGGGACTAAGCACGCACCCCTGAGGGGTCGCAGTGTTGAGGATCAGCATGGCAGACATGTTGTTGCCTACGCTTACCACCTGCGGGGCGGCCCGTCAGGAAGTCCAGAATCCAGTTGCAGAGAGAGGTGTTTAGTCCCAGGGTCCTTAGCTTAGTGATGAACTTTGAGGGCACTATGGTGTTGAACGCTGTGCTTGGGTGGAAACAAGAAATGAGGAATGCGTGAGGAGTCAATAAGTTTTGAATTTGCAGTCAATCCTCGCCCTGCCTCCACGAGAAAGACAACACACAATAGTTAATGACAAAAAAACATTTAATTAACATTTTGAAAGGGACAACTGATCATTGTCAGAAATGATTTGGGATGAATCCTCTACAGATAAGTGATGAAGTCAGGTCCTGATGAAGACAGAGCAAGAAGTGAACTGGTTCTGAACGTATGGCCACAGTAGCAACAAGAAGTGAACTGGTTCTGAACGTATGGCCACAGTAGCAACAAGACGTGAACTGGTTCTGAACGTATGGCCACAGTAGCAGCAAGAAGTGAACTGGTTCTGAACGTATGGCCACAGTAGCAACAAGAAGTGAACTGGTTCTGAACGTATGGCCACAGTAGCAACAAGACGTGAACTGGTTCTGAACGTATGGCCACAGCAGCAACAAGAAGTGAACTGGTTCTGAACGTATGGCCACAGCAGCAACAAGAAGTGAACTGGTTCTGAACGTATGGCCACAGTAGCAACAAGAAGTGAACTGGTTCTGAATGTATGGCCACAGTAGCAACAAGAAGTGAACTGGTTCTGAATGTATGGCCACAGTAGCAACAAGAAGTGAACTGGTTCTGAACGTATGGCCACAGTAGCAACAAAAAGTGAACTGGTTCTGAATGTATGGCCACAGTAGCAACAAGACGTGAACTGGTTCTGAATGCATGGTCTCCGTAGCAACAAGACGTGCACTAGTTCCGAATGCATGGTCTTCGTAGCAACAAGACGTGAACTGGTTCTGAATGCATGGCCTCAGTAGCAACAGCCAATATGCAATTATGTTCATCTCACATTGAAGGCACTGAAGCAGACAATACGACTACAGGGTTAACAGCTAATGCACTTTCCAGAAAATCAAATATGTATATTGCAAATGAATAAAGCTCTGCTTCAAAATGACTAATACCATTAGTCCATGATGGTTATGGGAAATTAATGCAAAAGTTACATTCTATATTGTTACTTTAGATTGACGTTATATATGGAGGGTGAATACAAGATAAAACATAAACAATGTGTGAACACACACCTCTGATATAACAGTTACAACACCAACCTCCAACCAGGACCCCAGGCCTCACCAGGCTGCTCTCTATCTGTCCTCTGGTAACTTCTCCAACCGTGACCCCAGGCCTCACCAGGCTGCTCTCTAACTGTCCTCTGGTAACTTCTCCAACCGTGACCCCAGGCCTCACCAGGCTGCTCTCTCACTGTCCTCTGGTAACTTCTCCAACCGTGACCCCAGGCCTCACCAAGCTGCTCTCTAACTGTCCTCTGGTAACTTCTCCAACCGTGACCCCAGGCCTCACCAAGCTGCTCTCTAACTGTCCTCTGGTAACTTCTCCAACCGTAATCCCAGGCCTCACCAGGCTGCTCTCTAACTGTCCTCTGGTAACTTCTCCAACCGTAACCCCATGCCTCACCAAGCTGCTCTCTAACTGTCCTCTGGTAACTTCTCCAACCGTGACCCCAAGCCTCACCAAGCTGCTCTCTAACTGTCCTCTGGTAACTTCTCCAACCGTGACCCCAGGCCTCACCAGGCTGCTCTCTAACTGTCCTCTGGTAACTTCTCCAACCGTGACCCCAGGCCTCACCAGGCTGCTCTCTAACTGTCCTCTGGTAACTTCTCCAACCTTGACCCCAGGCTTCACCAGGCTGCTCTCTAACTGTCCTCTGGTAACTTCTCCAACCGTGACCCCAGGCCTCACCAAGCTGCTCTCTAACTGTCCTCTGGTAACTTCTCCAACCGTGACCCCAGGCCTCACCAAGCTGCTCTCTCACTGTCCTCTGGTAACTTCTCCAACCGTGACCCCAGGCCTCACCAAGCTGCTCCCTCACTGTCCTCTGATAACTTCTCCAACCGTGACCTCAGGCCTCACCAAGCTGCTCCCTCACTGTCCTCTGATAACTTCTCCAACCGTGACCCCAGGCCTCACCAAGCTGCTCTCTCAGTGTCCTCTGGTAACTTCTCCAACCGTGACCCCAGGCCTCACCAAGCTGCTCTCTCACTGTCCTCTGATAATGCCTGGATGTACTGTACCTCAAATTCAAGTATTCTACAGTGAGGGGATAGAGTGGTTAGTCACTGAGTTCTCCATGTCACGGTTCTACCAATATGACTTCAGATTCCGACATTTATCCACGTTTCTCCAAACGTTAAAATGAGTTATTTCACACCCTGGGTTGCTACTCCTGTTCAGCATCGTTCCGTTTCTCCAAACGTCAAATTTCCAACTCAATGGTTAAGGTTTTGGCGTTTGAGTTAAAACAAAATAATAAGTATCTAGCACTGGGATTGAACACACAACTTTTGGATCCAAAGTCATGGGAAGGAGGGATAAAGGGAGGAGGAAGAGGGAGGGATGGAGGGAGGAGGAAGAGGGAGGGATGGAGAGAGGGATGGAGGGAGGAGGAAGAGGGATTGAGAGAGGAGGAAGAGGGATGGAGAGAGGGATGGAGGGAGAGAGAGGGATGGAGGGAGAGAGAGAGAGAGGGATGGATAGATAAAGGGAGGAGTAAGAGGGAGGGATGGAGGGAGGAGGAAGAGGGAGGGATGGAGAGAGGGATGGAGGGAGAGAGAGGGATGGAGGGAGAGAGAGAGAGAGAGGGATGGATAGATAAAGGGAGGAGGAAGAGGGAGGGATGGAGGGAGAGAGAGAGAAAAATAATTGCCTTCCGCCACCTCTACCCTAGTCCTCACCCTGCTGCCCGGCTAACCCTCGCTCCCCCTCTGGCTTTCAATTATACCTCTGCTGGGAAGGATCCTGTTCAGCCACAGGGAAACTATTAAAGGCACAATGTAGATTAAAAAAAAACCCTTATCTAATAATGTTTTGGGTAACAATTAAGTTTAATTAATTAATTAACCTTACTGTAATTATTTTTTTAAATTAAAAACGGTGGAAAAAATAAATAGCAAAAAGCTTTTTCTCAAGCAAGAATTTTGCCAAAATTGTCTGGGAGGAGTCTGAGTGTGGGATCTACTGTAATTGGAGGAGCCTAATGGGAGGGATATGTAACCTGAATGATAACGATCTGTTATTGGCAGCGAGGTTTGAAACTCTCGTTGCTATTGGTTGGCAGGTAGCCTAGTGGTTAGAGCATTGGGCCAGTAGCTGAAAGGTTGCTAAACTCAGCAACAAAAAGAAACATCCTCTCATTGTCTACTGCGTTTATTTTTCATCAAACTTAACATGTGTAAATATTTGTATGAACATAACAAGATTCAACAACTGAGACATAAACTGAACAAGTTTCACAGACATGTGACTAACAGAAATTGAATAATGTGTCCCTGAACAAAGAGGGGGTAAAAAAAATCAAAAGTATCTGGTGTGGCCACCAGCTGCATTAAGTACTGCAGTGCATCTCCTCCTCATGGACTGCACCAGATTTGCCAGTTCTTGCTGTGAGATGTTACCCCATTCTTCCACCAAGGCACCTGCAAATTCTCGGACATTTCTGGTGGAAATGGCCCTCGCCCTCACCCTCCGATCCAACAGGTCAATGGGATTGAGATCCGGGCTCTTCGCTGGCCACCGCAGAACACTGACATTCCTGTCTAGCATGAAATCACGCACAGAAAGAGCCGTATGGCTGGTGTCATTGTCATGCTGGAGGGTCATGTCAGGATGAGCCTGCAGGATGAGCCTGCAGGATGGGTACCACATGAGGGAGGAGGATGTCTTTACTGTTACACACAGTGGTGAGATTGACTGCAATGGCAAGCTCAGTCTGATGATGCTGTGACACACCGTCCCAGACCGTGACGGACCCTCCACCCTCAAAATCCCACTCCAGAGTGCAGGCCTCAGTGTAATGCTCATTCCTTCGACGATAAACGCGAACCCGACCATCACCCCTGGTGAGACAAAACCGCGACTCGTCAGTGAAGAACACATTTTGCCAGTCCTGTCTGGTCCAGCGACGGTGGGTTTGTGCCAATAGGTGACGTTGTTACCGGTGATGTCTGGTGAGGACCTGCATTACAACAGGCCTACAAGGCCTCAGTCCAGCCTCTCTCAGCCTATTGCGGACAGTCTGAGCACTGATGGAGGGATTGTGCGTTCCTGGTGTAACTCGGGCAGTTGTTGTTGCCATCCTGTACCTGTCCCGCAGATGTGATGTTTGGATGTACCGATCCTGTGCAGGTGTTGTTTCACGTGGTCTGCCACTGCGAGGATGATCAGCTGTCCGTCCTGTCTCCCTGTAGCGCTGTCTTAGACGTCTCACAGTACGGACATTGCAATTTATTGCCATGGCCACATCTGCAGTCCTCATGCCTCCTTGCAGCATGCCTAAAGCACATTCACACAGATGAGCAGTGACCATGGGCATCTTTCTATTGGTGTTTTTCAGAGTCAGTAGAAAGGCCTCTTTAGTGTCCTAAGTTTTCACAACTGTGACCTTAATTGCCTACCGTCTGTAAGCTGTTAGTGTCTTAACGACCGTTCCACAGGTGCACGTTCATTCATTGTTTATGGTTCATTGAACAAGGATGGGAATCAGTGTTTAAACCCTTTACCTTGAAGATCTGTGAAGTTATTTATATTTTTACAAATGATCTTTGAAAGACAGAATCCTGAAAAAGGGCCGTTTCTTTTTTTTTGCTGAGTTTAGATCGAATCCCCGTAGCTGACAAAGTATAAATCTGTCGTTCTGCCCCCTGAACAAGGCAGTTAACCCACTGTTCCCGGTAGGCCGTCATTGTAAATATGAATTTGTTCTTAATCTTAACTGACTTAAATAAAGGTTAAATAAATAAAAAATTATTTTAAAAATGTATCTATTAAACTTATACCACCTGGTGATGTCGCCCGACAGGCCAAGACTCTGCACATGGAAAACAGGCTTAAATTTCAGTCTGTCTTTTCAAAAACTTTTACACTATAAGGTCATAATTTTCATAATTTCACAGTATTATTCCAACCTCATAGTGTGGAAATATATATTGAGTGTAGAAAACATTAAGAACACATTCCTAATATTGAGTTTGACCTTTTTAAAACAATTTAATATGGCTTAGTGGTGCCCCCCCTGGCTTAGACAGGGCTTAGACTGTTATGGGTGAAAACCCAGAAACCGCGAGGAGGATTATCCAGCCATCTAGTCTTTACAATGAGTCATGTCTGCTTTCTGTCTCCCTTCCTCCTTCATTCCCTCCCTCCCGCCCTCCCTCACTCACTCACTCACTCACTCACTCACTCACTCACTCACTCACTCCCTCCCTCCCTCACTCACTCACTCACTCACTCACTCACTCACTCACTCACTCACTCCCTCACTCACTCACTCCCCACCTCCCTCACTCACTCCTCCCCACCTCCCTCACTCACTCACTACGTCCCTCCTTCACTCCTCCCTCCCTCACTCCTTCACTCACTCCTCCCTCCCTCCCTCCCCCTCCCTCCCTCACTCACTCACTCACTCACTCACTCACTCACTCACTCACTCACTCACTCACTCACTCACTCACTCACTCCCCACTCACTCACTCACTCCCCTCACTCACTCCGTCCCTCGTTCAGTCCTCCCTCACTCCTTCCCTCCTCTGTGTCCGTCGCTCTCGCCCTCCCTCAACCCTTCCCTCCTTCTCTCCCTACCTCCTGTCTCCCTCCCTCCTCTGACTCCCTCCCTCCCTCCTCTGTCTCCCTCCCTCCTCTGTCTTCCTCCCTCACTCCTTCCCTCCTACTCTGTCTCCCTCCCTCCCTCCTCTGTCTCATTCCTTCCCTCTTCCTGTCTCCTTCCTTCCCTCCCACCTCCCTCCCTCCTCTGTCTCTCGCCCTCCCTCAGCCCTTCCCTCCTTCTCTCCCTCCCTCCTCTGTCTCCCTCCCTCAAACCTTCCTTCCCTCCCTCCCTCCCTCCCTCCCTCCCTCCCTCCCTCCCTCCCTCCCTCCCTCCCTCCCTCCCTCCCCCTGTCTCCCTGTCTCCCTCCCTCCTCTGTCTCCCTCCCTCCCTACTCTGTCTCCCTCCCTCCTCTGTCTCCTTCCTTCCCTCCTCCTCTGTCTCCTTCCTTCCCTCCTCCTGTCTCCTTCCTGCTCTCCTCCTCTGTCTCCTTCCTTCCCTCCCACCTCCTTCCCTCCTCTGTCTCCCTCCCTCCCACCTCCCTCCCTCCTCTGTCTCCCTCCCTCCCTCCCACCTCCCTCCCTCCCTCCTGTCTCATTCCTTCCCTCTCACCTCCCTCCCTCCCTTCCTCCTCTTTAAATTTGCTACAAGTTGCCCCTCAGTTCCATATTCACTTCAAAGACAATAGAGATGTTACCATGGCAACGTGTGTGTTCACTTCGAAATGTGTTCACCTCATGTCACCTTATTGATCTGATTATATCGGTAAAGGGATGATGTGCATTTCCTTCATTCATGTTGTTTCTTAACACAGAAACAGCGTCTCTAATTACTGCGTCGGCAAACCAAGTGATGTTTCACACATCGTCATGTACGGGTCATGACGTATCACTAGGTGATGTTTCATGTATCATGGCCGTGGCGTACAGCTGGTCGGCCACCAGGGGGAGACTCGTCGAGGCCTGGTGACAGACGGAGTCTTCATCACGAGGCGATGGCTCCCTCTGCTGGACGTGCCAGGTCTCGACGGGCTCTCCTGCCAGGACGAACTGGGGATGATTGTGGTTGGTGAGTAATTAGGGGCGGATTGTGGTTGGTGATTAATTAGGGGCTGATTGTGGTTGGTGAGTAATTAGGGGCTGATTGTGGTTGGTGAGTAATCAAGGGGATGATTGTGGTTGGTGAGTAATTAGGGGCTGATTGTGGTTGGTGAGTAATTAGGGGCTGATTGTGGGAGGTGAGTAATCAAGGGGCTGATTGTGATTGGTGAGTAATCAAGGGGATGATTGTGGTTGGTGAGTAATTAGGCGATGATTGTGGTTTGTGAGTAATCAAGGGGCTGATTTTGGTTGGTGAGTAATCAAGGGGCTGGTTGTGATTGGTGAGTAATCAAGGGGCTGATTGTGGTTGGTGAGTAATTAGGGGCCGATTGTGGTTGGTGAGTAATTAGGGGCTGATTGTGGTTTGTGAGTAATCAAGGGGCTGATTTTGGTTGGTGAGTAATTAGGGGCCGATTGTGGTTGGTACGTAATCAAGGGGCAGATTGCTCACCAGCTGGACGAGTCCCACAAAGCTGCCAGAAGGGAAACACTCAGAGAGAGAACTGGGGGAAGAGAGGTTACTCTTGTATAGTTGTGCTCAGTCCCAGGGATAACAGATGGAGCTCAGTTTTTGTTCCCCACAGGATACAGCAAGACCCCGGAGCCCAGAAGACGGTATCGAAGAGAGATAGTCTGTTGTTTTTGTTGATTATTTAAATAAAACGTACTTGAAACCGAGCTAATCCAAACCTGTAGTTGTCTGATCTGTTTAAAACGTCTTGACCAAACCCCCTGGTCTGCCACCTGGGGTATCACTAGGTGATTAGACATTATAACTAAGATCACAACAACGAGACATTCTAACTATGATCACAACAATGAGACATTCTAACTATGATCAGAACAATGAGACATTCTAACTATGATCAGAACAATGAGACATTCTAACTATGATCAGAACAATGAGACATTCTAACTATGATCAGAACAATGAGACATTCTAACTATGATCAGAACAATGAGACATTCTAACTAAGATCAGAACAATGAGACATTCTAACTAAGATCAGAACAATGAGTCATTATAACTATGATCAGAACAATGAGACATTCTAACTATGATCAGAACAATGAGTCATTATAACTATGATCAGAACAATGAGACATTCTAACTAAGATCAGAACAATGAGTCATTATAACTATGATCAGAACAATGAGACATTCTAACTAAGATCAGAACAATGAGACATTCTAACTAAGATCAGAACAATGAGACATTCTAACTAAGATCAGAACAATGAGTCATTATAACTATGATCAGAACAATGAGACATTCTAACTAAGATCAGAACAATGAGACATTCTAACTAAGATCAGAACAATGAGTCATTATAACTATGATCAGAACAATGAGACATTCTAACTAAGATCAGAACAATGAGTCATTATAACTATGATCAGAACAATGAGACATTCTAACTAAGATCAGAACAATGAGACATTCTAACTAAGATCAGAACAATGAGACATTCTAACTAAGATCAGAACAATGAGTCATTATAACTATGATCAGAACAATGAGACATTCTAACTAAGATCAGAACAATGAGACATTCTAACTAAGATCAGAACAATGAGACATTCTAACTAAGATCAGAACAATGAGACATTATAACTATGATCAGAACAATGAGACATTCTAACTAAGATCAGAACAATGAGACATTCTAACTAAGATCAGAACAATGAGTCATTATAACTATGATCAGAACAATGAGACATTCTAACTAAGATCAGAACAATGAGACATTCTAACTAAGATCAGAACAATGAGTCATTATAACTATGATCAGAACAATGAGACATTCTAACTATGATCAGAACAATGAGTCATTATAACTATGATCAGAACAATGAGTCATTATAACTATGAGACTTAACTATGATCAGAACAATGAGACATTCTAACTATGATCAGAACAATGAGACATTATAACTATGATCAGAACAATGAGTCATTATAACTATGAGACTTAACTATGATCAGAACAATGAGACATTCTAACTATGATTAGAACAATGAGACATTCTAACTATGATCAGAACAATGAGACATTCTAACTATGATCAGAACAATGAGACATTCTAACTATGATCAGAACTCAGAACAATGAGACATTCTAACTATGATCAGAACAATGAGTCATTATAACTATGATCAGAACAATGAGACAATATAACTATGATCAGAACAATGAGACATTCTAACTATGATCAGAACAATGAGACATTCTAACTATGATCAGAACAATGAGACATTCTAACTATGATCAGAACAATGAGACATTATAACTATGATCAGAACAATGAGACATTCTAACTATGATCAGAACAATGAGACATTATAACTATGATCAGAACAATGAGACATTCTAACTATGATCAGAACAATGAGACATTATAACTATGATCAGAACTCAGAACAATGAGACATTCTAACTATGATCAGAACAATGAGACATTATAACTATGATCAGAACAATGAGACATTCTAACTATGATCAGAACAATGAGACATTCTAACTATGATCAGAACAATGGACATTATAACTATGATCAGAACAATGAGACATTCTAACTATGATCAGAACAATGAGACATTATAACTATGATCAGAACAATGAGACATTCTAACTAAGATCAGAACAATGAGTCATTATAACTATGATCAGAACAACGAGACATTATAACTATGATCAGAACTCAGAACAATGAGACATTCTAACTATGATCAGAACAATGAGACATTCTAACTATGATCAGAACAATGAGACATTCTAACTATGATCAGAACAATGAGACATTCTAACTATGATCAGAACAATGAGACATTATAACTATGATCAGAACAATGAGACATTCTAACTATGATCAGAACAATGAGACATTCTAACTATGATCAGAACAATGAGACATTCTAACTAAGATCAGAACAATGAGACATTCTAACTATGATCAGAACAATGAGACATTCTAACTATGATCAGAACAATGAGACATTATAACTATGATCAGAACTCAGAACAATGAGACATTCTAACTATGATCAGAACAATGAGACATTCTAACTATGATCAGAACAATGAGACATTCTAACTATGATCAGAACAATGAGACATTCTAACTATGATCAGAACAATGAGACATTATAACTATGATCAGAACAATGAGTCATTATAACTATGAGACTTAACTATGATCAGAACAATGAGACATTCTAACTATGATTAGAACAATGAGACATTCTAACTATGATCAGAACAATGAGACATTCTAACTATGATCAGAACAATGAGACATTCTAACTATGATCAGAACAATGAGACATTATAACTATGATCAGAACTCAGAACAATGAGACATTCTAACTATGATCAGAACAATGAGTCATTATAACTATGATCAGAACAATGAGACAATATAACTATGATCAGAACAATGAGACATTCTAACTATGATCAGAACAATGAGACATTCTAACTATGATCAGAACAATGAGACATTCTAACTATGATCAGAACAATGAGACATTATAACTATGATCAGAACAATGAGACATTCTAACTATGATCAGAACAATGAGACATTATAACTATGATCAGAACAATGAGACATTCTAACTATGATCAGAACAATGAGACATTATAACTATGATCAGAACAATGAGACATTCTAACTATGATCAGAACAATGAGACATTCTAACTATGATCAGAACAATGGACATTATAACTATGATCAGAACAATGAGACATTCTAACTATGATCAGAACAATGAGACATTATAACTATGATCAGAACAATGAGACATTCTAACTAAGATCAGAACAATGAGTCATTATAACTATGATCAGAACAATGAGACATTATAACTATGATCAGAACTCAGAACAATGAGACATTCTAACTATGATCAGAACAATGAGACATTCTAACTATGATCAGAACAATGAGACATTCTAACTATGATCAGAACAATGAGACATTCTAACTATGATCAGAACAATGAGACATTATAACTATGATCAGAACAATGAGACATTCTAACTATGATCAGAACAATGAGACATTCTAACTATGATCAGAACAATGAGACATTCTAACTAAGATCAGAACAATGAGACATTCTAACTATGATCAGAACAATGAGACATTCTAACTATGATCAGAACAATGAGACATTATAACTATGATCAGAACTCAGAACAATGAGACATTCTAACTATGATCAGAACAATGAGACATTCTAACTATGATCAGAACAATGAGACATTCTAACTATGATCAGAACAATGAGACATTCTAACTATGATCAGAACAATGAGACATTATAACTATGATCAGAACTCAGAACAATGAGACATTCTAACTATGATCAGAACAATGAGACATTCTAACTATGATCAGAACAATGAGACATTCTAACTATGATCAGAACAATGAGTCATTATAACTATGATCAGAACAATGAGACATTCTAACTAAGATCAGAACAATGAGACATTCTAACTAAGATCAGAACAATGAGTCATTATAACTATGATCAGAACAATGAGACATTCTAACTAAGATCAGAACAATGAGTCATTATAACTATGATCAGAACAATGAGACATTCTAACTAAGATCAGAACAATGAGACATTCTAACTAAGATCAGAACAATGAGACATTCTAACTAAGATCAGAACAATGAGTCATTATAACTATGATCAGAACAATGAGACATTCTAACTAAGATCAGAACAATGAGACATTCTAACTAAGATCAGAACAATGAGACATTCTAACTAAGATCAGAACAATGAGACATTATAACTATGATCAGAACAATGAGACATTCTAACTAAGATCAGAACAATGAGACATTCTAACTAAGATCAGAACAATGAGTCATTATAACTATGATCAGAACAATGAGACATTCTAACTAAGATCAGAACAATGAGACATTCTAACTAAGATCAGAACAATGAGTCATTATAACTATGATCAGAACAATGAGACATTCTAACTATGATCAGAACAATGAGTCATTATATATATGCCATTTAGCAGACGCTTTTATCCAAAGCGACTTACAGTCATGTGTGCATACATTCTACGTATGGGTGGTCCCGGGGATCGAACCCACTACCCTGGCGTTACAAGCGCCATGCTCTACCAACTGAGCTACAGAAGGACCATTATAACTATGATCAGAACAATGAGTCATTATAACTATGAGACTTAACTATGATCAGAACAATGAGACATTCTAACTATGATCAGAACAATGAGACATTATAACTATGATCAGAACAATGAGTCATTATAACTATGAGACTTAACTATGATCAGAACAATGAGACATTCTAACTATGATTAGAACAATGAGACATTCTAACTATGATCAGAACAATGAGACATTCTAACTATGATCAGAACAATGAGACATTCTAACTATGATCAGAACAATGAGACATTATAACTATGATCAGAACTCAGAACAATGAGACATTCTAACTATGATCAGAACAATGAGTCATTATAACTATGATCAGAACAATGAGACAATATAACTATGATCAGAACAATGAGACATTCTAACTATGATCAGAACAATGAGACATTCTAACTATGATCAGAACAATGAGACATTCTAACTATGATCAGAACAATGAGACATTATAACTATGATCAGAACAATGAGACATTCTAACTATGATCAGAACAATGAGACATTATAACTATGATCAGAACAATGAGACATTCTAACTATGATCAGAACAATGAGACATTCTAACTATGATCAGAACTCAGAACAATGAGACATTCTAACTATGATCAGAACAATGAGACATTATAACTATGATCAGAACAATGAGACATTCTAACTATGATCAGAACAATGAGACATTCTAACTATGATCAGAACAATGAGACATTCTAACTATGATCAGAACAATGAGACATTATAACTATGATCAGAACTCAGAACAATGAGACATTCTAACTATGATCAGAACAATGAGACATTCTAACTATGATCAGAACAATGAGACATTATAACTATGATCAGAACAATGAGACATTATAACTAATATCAGAACAATGAGACATTCTAACTATGATCAGAACAATGAGACATTATAACTAATATCAGAACAATGAGACATTCTAACTATGATCAGAACAATGAGACATTATAACTATGATCAGAACTCAGAACAATGAGACATTCTAACTATGATCAGAACAATGAGTCATTATAACTATGATCAGAACAATGAGACATTATAACTATGATCAGAACAATGAGACATTATAACTATGATCAGAACAATGAGACATTCTAACTATGATCAGAACAATGAGACATTCTAACTATGATCAGAACAATGAGACATTCTAACTATGATCAGAACAATGAGACATTATAACTATGATCAGAACAATGAGACATTCTAACTATGATCAGAACAATGAGACATTATAACTATGATCAGAACAATGAGACATTCTAACTATGATCAGAACAATGAGACATTATAACTATGATCAGAACTCAGAACAATGAGACATTCTAACTATGATCAGAACAATGAGACATTCTAACTATGATCAGAACAATGAGACATTCTAACTATGATCAGAACAATGAGACATTCTAACTATGATCAGAACAATGAGACATTATAACTATGATCAGAACTCAGAACAATGAGACATTCTAACTATGATCAGAACAATGAGACATTCTAACTATGATCAGAACAATGAGACATTCTAACTATGATCAGAACAATGAGACATTATAACTAATATCAGAACAATGAGACATTCTAACTATGATCAGAACAATGGCACGTTAGAGTCCAACTTTTCCAAACATCCACTTGAGAGAAAACCCAGCTTCTAGACACCTAACCTCCATGTTGATGACGTGATACGAGCAGGGACAAACACATGGAATTAAAACAAGAATACCAGACACTAATGTGTATTATTATCAGTACTATTGAATTTTCTAGAGTACTGGCTCAGTGTTGTAGTGCTGCAGAACCCATCCGTGGGTCAAACCCTTCATGGCTGAGGTGAAGACATCAGCGGACTCAGCCAGGCAGACGGAGGGGAGGACGGGGGAGGACGGGGGGCGTTGATGTTCAGGCCAGCGGGGGTGGCCAGCTTGATCAGGGTGACACAGCCTGGGAACAGGACATGGAGTCAAGTCAGTGTTGATTTTAAAATGCATTTTTACGTGGGTCACAACAACACACTTCGTCACATCATTACACAGGAATACAAGAAGGTAGGGAACTGTGGGAAGGGGGATATGGAGATGATATGGAGGACACGTTTACGTACCTGTAGTAACGAATCCCCTAAGCTCATCATACAATATCACACGGAATGTTTCTACATTCAGCTCTGTATAAAGGGCCAATCAGCATCATGTAATATCACAGGGAATGTTTCTCCAGTCAGCTCTGTGTAAAGGGCCAATCAGCATCATGTAATATCACAGGGAATGTTTCTCCAGTTAGCTCTGTATAAAGGGCCAATCAGCATCATGTAATATCACAGGGAATGTTTCTCCAGTTAGCTCTGTATAAAGGGCCAATCAGCATCATGTAATATCACAGGGAATGTTTCTACATTCAGCTCTGTATAAAGGGCCAATCAGCATCATGTAATATCACAGGGAATGTTTCTACATTCAGCTCTGTATAAAGGGCCAATCAGCATCATGTAATATCACAGGGAATGTTTCTACATTCAGCTCTGTATAAAGGGCCAATCAGCATCATGTAATATCACAGGGAATGTTTCTACAGTCAGCTCTGTGTAAAGGGCCAATCAGCATCATGTAATGTTTCTACAGTCAGCTCTGTGTAAAGGGCCAATCAGCATCATGTAATATCACAGGGAATGTTTCTACATTCAGCTCTGTATAAAGGGCCAATCAGCATCATGTAATATCACAGGGAATGTTTCTACAGTCAGCTCTGTGTAAAGGGCCAATCAGCATCATGTAATGTTTCTACAGTCAGCTCTGTGTAAAGGGCCAATCAGCATCATGTACTATCACAGGGAATGTTTCTACAGTCAGCTCTGTGTAAAGGGCCAATCAGCATCATGTAATGTTTCTACAGTCAGCTCTGTGTAAAGGGCCAATCAGCATCATGTAATATCACAGGGAATGTTTCTCCAGTCAGCTCTGTGTAAAGGGCCAATCAGCATCATGTAATATCACAGGGAATGTTTCTCCAGTCAGCTCTGTGTAAAGGGCCAATCAGCATCATGTAATATCACAGGGAATGTTTCTCCAGTCAGCTCTGTATAAAGGGCCAATCAGCATCATGTAATATCACAGGGAATGTTTCTCCAGTCAGCTCTGTGTAAAGGGCCAATCAGCATCATGTAATATCACAGGGAATGTTTCTCCAGTCAGCTCTGTATAAAGGGCCAATCAGCATCATGTAATATCACAGGGAATGTTTCTCCAGTCAGCTCTGTGTAAAGGGCCAATCAGCATCATGTAATATCACAGGGAATGTTTCTCCAGTCAGCTCTGTGTAAAGGGCCAATCAGCATCATGTAATATCACAGGGAATGTTTCTCCAGTCAGCTCTGTGTAAAGGGCCAATCAGCATCATGTAATATCACAGGGAATGTTTCTACAGTCAGCTCTGTGTAAAGGGCCAATCAGCATCATGTAGTGTTTCTACAGTCAGCTCTGTGTAAAGGGCCAATCAGCATCATGTAATATCACAGGGAATGTTTCTCCAGTCAGCTCTGTGTAAAGGGCCAATCAGCATCATGTAATATCACAGGGAATGTTTCTACAGTCAGCTCTGTGTAAAGGGCCAATCAGCATCATGTAGTGTTTCTACAGTCAGCTCTGTGTAAAGGGCCAATCAGCATCATGTAATATCACAGGGAATGTTTCTACAGTCAGCTCTGTGTAAAGGGCCAATCAGCATCATGTAGTGTTTCTACAGTCAGCTCTGTGTAAAGGGCCAATCAGCATCATGTAATATCACACGGAATGTTTCTCCAGTCAGTTCTGTCGGGTGGGGTGGGGGGTGGGATGGGGGTTGGGGGGTGGAGGTTGTGGGGGTAATATATCCTATATGGTCCTTCTGTAGCTCAGTTGGTAGAGCATGGCGCTTGTATCGCCAGGGTAGTGGGTTCGATCCCCGGGACCACCCATACGTAGAATGTATGCACACATGACTGTAAGTCGCTTTGGATAAAAGCGTCTGCTAAATGGCATATATTATATATTATTATATCCAGCTGCTTATCACTACTAGGGGAATGGAAAGTTCTCAGCCCAGAACTGTACTGCAAAGCAAGACAACCAGACCAGATTGATGTAGACAGGTCTGGTTTTACTGCTGTGCTCAGGGTCACATATTCATTTAAGGGCATCAGGGTAAATAGTGCTGATCTCGGATCAGTTTAGCCCTTTTAGATCATAATGAATCAGACTATACGGACAGATCCTAGATTAGCCCTTCCTTACTCTGAGACACTTTGTAGATGTGGGCCCTTTAGTGTCCTGAAGTGTTTCAGAAGAGCAACGCGTTCCTCTAACTGTGTCAGAGGTCACTGGCCTCGCAAACACAACCCGAAACCTGCCCTAGACCTCTGCCATCTTTTCCTACAACTCCCAGGATTCACTGCGACATGAAAAAAGCATTTCTTACAGCAATAACACTTTACCATCCATGGCAGTCTGACAGTCATGTTGTGTTAGTTACCCATCTGACAGTCATGTTGTGTTAGTTACCCATCTGACAGTCATGTTGTGTTAGTTACCCATCTGACAGTCATGTTGTGTTAGTTACCCATCTGACAGTCATGTTGTGTTATTTACCCATCTGACAGTCATGTTGTGTTATTTACCCATCTGACAGTCATGTTGTGTTAGTTATTTACCCATCTGACAGTCATGTTGTGTTAGTTACCCATCTGACAGTCATGTTGTGTTAGTTACCCATCTGACAGTCATGTTGTGTTAGTTACCCAACTGACAGTCATGTTGTGTTAGTTACCCATCTGACAGTCATGTTGTGTTATTTACCCATCTGACAGTCATGTTGTGTTATTTACCCATCTGACAGTCATGTTGTGTTATTTACCCATCTGACAGTCATGTTGTGTTAGTTACCCATCTGACAGTCATGTTGTGTTAGTTACCCATCTGACAGTCATGTTGTGTTATTTACCCATCTGACAGTCATGTTGTGTTAGTTACCCATCTGACAGTCATGTTGTGTTATTTACCCATCTGACAGTCATGTTGTGTTATTTACCCATCTGACAGTCATGTTTTGTTAGTTACCCATCTGACAGTCATGTTGTGGTATTTACCCATCTGACAGTCATGTTGTGTTATTTACCCATCTGACAGTCATGTTGTGTTAGTTACCCATCTGACAGTCATGTTGTGTTAGTTACCCATCTGACAGTCATGTTGTGTTAGTTACCCATCTGACAGTCATGTTGTGTTATTTACCCATCTGACAGTCATGTTGTGTTATTTACCCATCTGACAGTCATGTTGTGTTAGTTACCCATCTGACAGTCATGTTGTGTTATTTACCCATCTGACAGTCATGTTGTGTTAGTTACCCATCTGACAGTCATGTTGTGTTAGTTACCCATCTGACAGTCATGTTGTGTTATTTACCCATCTGACAGTCATGTTGTGTTAGTTATTTACCCATCTGACAGTCATGTTGTGTTAGTTATTTACCCATCTGACAGTCATGTTGTGTTAGTTACCCATCTGACAGTCATGTTGTGTTAGTTACCCATCTGACAGTCATGTTGTGTTAGTTACCCATCTGACAGTCATGTTGTGTTAGTTACCCATCTGACAGTCATGTTGTGTTATTTACCCATCTGACAGTCATGTTGTGTTAGTTACCCATCTGACAGTCATGTTGTGTTAGTTACCCATCTGACAGTCATGTTGTGTTAGTTACCCATCTGACAGTCATGTTGTGTTAGTTATTTACCCATCTGACAGTCATGTTGTGTTAGTTACCCATCTGACAGTCATGTTGTGTTAGTTACCCATCTGACAGTCATGTTGTGTTAGTTACCCATCTGACAGTCATGTTGTGTTAGTTACCCATCTGACAGTCATGTTGTGTTAGTTACCCATCTGACAGTCATGTTGTGTTAGTTACCCATCTGACAGTCATGTTGTGTTAGTTACCCATCTGACAGTCATGTTGTGTTAGTTACCCATCTGACAGTCATGTTGTGTTAGTTACCCATCTGACAGTCATGTTGTGTTAGTTACCCATCTGACAGTCATGTTGTGTTAGTTACCCATCTGACAGTCATGTTGTGACAGTCATTATTTACCCATCTGACAGTCATGTTGTGTTAGTTACCCATCTGACAGTCATGTTGTGTTACAGTTACCCATCTGACAGTCATGTTGTGTTAGTTACCCATCTGACAGTCATGTTGTGTTATTTACCCATCTGACAGTCATGTTGTGTTAGTTACCCATCTGACAGTCATGTTGTGTTAGTTACCCATCTGACAGTCATGTTGTGTTATTTACCCATCTGACAGTCATGTTGTGTTAGTTACCCATCTGACAGTCATGTTGTGTTAGTTACCCATCTGACAGTCATGTTGTGTTAGTTACCCATCTGACAGTCATGTTGTGTTAGTTACCCATCTGACAGTCATGTTGTGTTAGTTACCCATCTGACAGTCATGTTGTGTTAGTTACCCATCTGACAGTCATGTTGTGTTATTTACCCATCTGACAGTCATGTTGTGTTAGTTACCCATCTGACAGTCATGTTGTGTTAGTTACCCATCTGACAGTCATGTTGTGTTAGTTACCCATCTGACAGTCATGTTGTGTTAGTTACCCGTCTGACAGTCATGTTGTGTTAGTTACCCATCTGACAGTCATGTTGTGTTATTTACCCATCTGACAGTCATGTTGTGTTAGTTACCCATCTGACAGTCATGTTGTGTTATTTACCCATCTGACAGTCATGTTGTGTTAGTTACCCATCTGACAGTCATGTTGTGTTAGTTACCCATCTGACAGTCATGGTGTGTTATTTACCCATCTGACAGTCATGTTGTGTTAGTTACCCATCTGACAGTCATGTTGTGTTAGTTACCCATCTGACAGTCATGTTGTGTTATTTACCCATCTGACAGTCATGTTGTGTTAGTTACCCATCTGACAGTCATGTTGTGTTGACAGTTACCCATCTGACAGTCATGTTGTGTTAGTTACCCATCTGACAGTCATGTTGTGTTATTTACCCATCTGACAGTCATGTTGTGTTATTTACCCATCTGACAGTCATGTTGTGTTAGTTACCCATCTGACAGTCATGTTGTGGTATTTACCCATCTGACAGTCATGTTGTGTTAGTTACCCATCTGACAGTCATGTTGTGTTATTTACCCATCTGACAGTCATGTTGTGTTATTTACCCATCTGACAGTCATGTTGTGTTAGTTACCCATCTGACAGTCATGTTGTGTTAGTTACCCATCTGACAGTCATGTTGTGTTAGTTACCCATCTGACAGTCATGTTGTGTTAGTTACCCATCTGACAGTCATGTTGTGTTAGTTACCCATCTGACAGTCATGTTGTGTTAGTTACCCATCTGACAGTCATGTTGTGTTATTTACCCATCTGACAGTCATGTTGTGTTAGTTACCCATCTGACAGTCATGTTGTGTATTTACCCATCTGACAGTCATGTTGTGTTATTTACCCATCTGACAGTCATGTTGTGTTAGTTACCCATCTGACAGTCATGTTGTGTTATTTACCCATCTGACAGTCATGTTGTGTTATTTACCCATCTGACAGTCATGTTGTGTTAGTTACCCATCTGACAGTCATGTTGTGTTATTTACCCATCTGACAGTCATGTTGTGTTAGTTACCCATCTGACAGTCATGTTGTGTTATTTACCCATCTGACAGTCATGTTGTGTTAGTTACCCATCTGACAGTCATGTTGTGTTAGTTACCCATCTGACAGTCATGTTGTGTTATTTACCCATCTGACAGTCATGTTGTGTTAGTTACCCATCTGACAGTCATGTTGTGTTATTTACCCATCTGACA
Organism: Oncorhynchus gorbuscha; assembly: GCF_021184085.1. Lineage (NCBI taxonomy): Eukaryota > Metazoa > Chordata > Actinopteri > Salmoniformes > Salmonidae > Oncorhynchus > Oncorhynchus gorbuscha. The sequence continues at coordinate 57,455 of NW_025746234.1, read as the reverse complement.
GTCATGTTGTGTTATGTTACCCACCTGACAGTCATGTTGTGTTAGTTACCCATCTGACAGTCATGTTGTGTTATTTACCCATCTGACAGTCATGTTGTTATTTACCCATCTGTTAGTTACCCATCTGACAGTCATGTTGTGTTAGTTACCCATCTGACAGTCATGTTGTGTTAGTTACCCATCTGACAGTCATGTTGTGTTAGTTACCCATCTGACAGTCATGTTGTGTTAGTTACCCATCTGACAGTCATGTTGTGTTAGTTACCCATCTGACAGTCATGTTGTGTTAGTTACCCATCTGACAGTCATGTTGTGTTAGTTACCCATCTGACAGTCATGTTGTGTTATTTACCCATCTGACAGTCATGTTGTGTTAGTTACCCATCTGACAGTCATGTTGTGTTAGTTACCCATCTGACAGTCATGTTGTGTTAGTTACCCATCTGACAGTCATGTTGTGTTAGTTATTTACCCATCTGACAGTCATGTTGTGTTAGTTACCCATCTGACAGTCATGTTGTGTTAGTTACCCATCTGACAGTCATGTTGTGTTAGTTACCCATCTGACAGTCATGTTGTGTTAGTTACCCATCTGACAGTCATGTTGTGTTAGTTACCCATCTGACAGTCATGTTGTGTTAGTTACCCATCTGACAGTCATGTTGTGTTAGTTACCCATCTGACAGTCATGTTGTGTTAGTTACCCATCTGACAGTCATGTTGTGTTAGTTACCCATCTGACAGTCATGTTGTGTTAGTTACCCATCTGACAGTCATGTTGTGTTAGTTACCCATCTGACAGTCATGTTGTGTTATTTACCCATCTGACAGTCATGTTGTGTTAGTTACCCATCTGACAGTCATGTTGTGTTAGTTACCCATCTGACAGTCATGTTGTGACAGTCATGTTGTGTTATTTACCCATCTGACAGTCATGTTGTGTTATTTACCCATCTGACAGTCATGTTGTGTTAGTTACCCATCTGACAGTCATGTTGTGTTAGTTACCCATCTGACAGTCATGTTGTGTTATTTACCCATCTGACAGTCATGTTGTGTTACCCATCTGACAGTTATTTACCCATCTGACAGTCATGTTGTGTTATTTACCCATCTGACAGTCATGTTGTGTTAGTTACCCATCTGACAGTCATGTTGTGTTAGTTACCCATCTGACAGTCATGTTGTGTTAGTTACCCATCTGACAGTCATGTTGTGTTAGTTACCCATCTGACAGTCATGTTGTGTTAGTTACCCATCTGACAGTCATGTTGTGTTAGTTACCCATCTGACAGTCATGTTGTGTTAGTTACCCATCTGACAGTCATGTTGTGTTAGTTACCCATCTGACAGTCATGTTGTGTTAGTTACCCATCTGACAGTCATGTTGTGTTAGTTACCCATCTGACAGTCATGTTGTGTTAGTTACCCATCTGACAGTCATGTTGTGTTAGTTACCCATCTGACAGTCATGTTGTGTTAGTTACCCATCTGACAGTCATGTTGTGTTATTTACCCATCTGACAGTCATGTTGTGTTAGTTACCCATCTGACAGTCATGTTGTGTTAGTTACCCATCTGACAGTCATGTTGTGTTATTTACCCATCTGACAGTCATGTTGTGTTATTTACCCATCTGACAGTCATGTTGTGTTAGTTACCCATCTGACAGTCATGTTGTGTTATTTACCCATCTGACAGTCATGTTGTGTTAGTTACCCATCTGACAGTCATGTTGTGTTAGTTACCCATCTGACAGTCATGTTGTGTTAGTTACCCATCTGACAGTCATGTTGTGTTAGTTACCCATCTGACAGTCATGTTGTGTTATTTACCCATCTGACAGTCATGTTGTGTTATTTACCCATCTGACAGTCATGTTGTGTTAGTTACCCATCTGACAGTCATGTTGTGTTATTTACCCATCTGACAGTCATGTTGTGTTAGTTACCCATCTGACAGTCATGTTGTGTTATTTACCCATCTGACAGTCATGTTGTGTTAGTTACCCATCTGACAGTCATGTTGTGTTAGTTACCCATCTGACAGTCATGTTGTGTTATTTACCCATCTGACAGTCATGTTGTGTTAGTTACCCATCTGACAGTCATGTTGTGTTAGTTACCCATCTGACAGTCATGTTGTGTTATTTACCCATCTGACAGTCATGTTGTGTTAGTTACCCATCTGACAGTCATGTTGTGTTATTTACCCATCTGACAGTCATGTTGTGTTAGTTACCCATCTGACAGTCATGTTGTGTTAGTTACCCATCTGACAGTCATGTTGTGTTAGTTTTTACCCATCTGACAGTCATGTTGTGTTAGTTACCCATCTGACAGTCATGTTGTGTTAGTTACCCATCTGACAGTCATGTTGTGTTTACCCATCTGACAGTCATGTTGTGTTACCCATCTGACAGTCATGTTGTGTTAGTTACCCATCTGACAGTCATGTTGTGTTAGTTACCCATCTGACAGTCATGTTGTGTTAGTTACCCATCTGACAGTCATGTTGTGTTAGTTACCCATCTGACAGTCATGTTGTGTTAGTTACCCATCTGACAGTCATGTTGTGTTAGTTACCCATCTGACAGTCATGTTGTGTTAGTTACCCATCTGACAGTCATGTTGTGTTAGTTACCCATCTGACAGTCATGTTGTGTTATTTACCCATCTGACAGTCATGTTGTGTTAGTTACCCATCTGACAGTCATGTTGTGTTAGTTACCCATCTGACAGTCATGTTGTGTTAGTTACCCATCTGACAGTCATGTTGTGTTAGTTATTTACCCATCTGACAGTCATGTTGTGTTAGTTACCCATCTGACAGTCATGTTGTGTTAGTTACCCATCTGACAGTCATGTTGTGTTAGTTACCCATCTGACAGTCATGTTGTGTTAGTTACCCATCTGACAGTCATGTTGTGTTAGTTACCCATCTGACAGTCATGTTGTGTTAGTTACCCATCTGACAGTCATGTTGTGTTAGTTACCCATCTGACAGTCATGTTGTGTTAGTTACCCATCTGACAGTCATGTTGTGTTAGTTACCCATCTGACAGTCATGTTGTGTTAGTTACCCATCTGACAGTCATGTTGTGTTAGTTACCCATCTGACAGTCATGTTGTGTTATTTACCCATCTGACAGTCATGTTGTGTTAGACAGTCATGTTGTGTTACCCATCTGACAGTCATGTTGTGTTATTTACCCATCTGACAGTCATGTTGTGTTAGTTACCCATCTGACAGTCATGTTGTGTTATTTACCCATCTGACAGTCATGTTGTGTTAGTTACCCATCTGACAGTCATGTTGTGTTAGTTACCCATCTGACAGTCATGTTGTGTTATTTACCCATCTGACAGTCATGTTGTGTTAGTTACCCATCTGACAGTCATGTTGTGTTAGTTACCCATCTGACAGTCATGTTGTGTTATTTACCCATCTGACAGTCATGTTGTGTTAGTTACCCATCTGACAGTCATGTTGTGTTATTTACCCATCTGACAGTCATGTTGTGTTACCCATCTTACCCATCTGACAGTCATGTTGTGTTATTTACCCATCTGACAGTCATGTTGTGTTATTTACCCATCTGACAGTCATGTTGTGTTAGTTACCCATCTGACAGTCATGTTGTGTTAGTTACCCATCTGACAGTCATGTTGTGTTATTTACCCATCTGACAGTCATGTTGTGTTAGTTACCCATCTGACAGTCATGTTGTGTTAGTTACCCATCTGACAGTCATGTTGTGTTAGTTACCCATCTGACAGTCATGTTGTGTTAGTTACCCATCTGACAGTCATGTTGTGTTAGTTACCCATCTGACAGTCATGTTGTGTTAGTTACCCATCTGACAGTCATGTTGTGTTAGTTACCCATCTGACAGTCATGTTGTGTTAGTTACCCATCTGACAGTCATGTTGTGTTATTTACCCATCTGACAGTCATGTTGTGTTAGTTACCCATCTGACAGTCATGTTGTGTTAGTTACCCATCTGACAGTCATGTTGTGTTAGTTACCCATCTGACAGTCATGTTGTGTTAGTTATTTACCCATCTGACAGTCATGTTGTGTTAGTTACCCATCTGACAGTCATGTTGTGTTAGTTACCCATCTGACAGTCATGTTGTGTTAGTTACCCATCTGACAGTCATGTTGTGTTAGTTACCCATCTGACAGTCATGTTGTGTTAGTTACCCATCTGACAGTCATGTTGTGTTAGTTACCCATCTGACAGTCATGTTGTGTTAGTTACTCATCTGACAGTCATGTTGTGTTAGTTACCCATCTGACAGTCATGTTGTGTTAGTTACCCATCTGACAGTCATGTTGTGTTAGTTACCCATCTGACAGTCATGTTGTGTTAGTTACCCATCTGACAGTCATGTTGTGTTATTTACCCATCTGACAGTCATGTTGTGTTAGTTACCCATCTGACAGTCATGTTGTGTTAGTTACCCATCTGACAGTCATGTTGTGTTATTTACCCATCTGACAGTCATGTTGTGTTAGTTACCCATCTGACAGTCATGTTGTGTTAGTTACCCATCTGACAGTCATGTTGTGTTAGTTACCCTATACTCTATTGTGTATTGGTAGTGTAGGATGTGAATTTGTTCTTCACTTGTCCTTGGTTAGCCTAATACACATCTATATTCCCTTCCCACCTGACCCTAGCTTCCACTCCCTCCCTACCTGACCCTAGCTTCCACTCCCTCCCTACCTGACCCTAGCTTCCATTCCCTCCCCACCTGACCCTAGCTTCCACTCCCTCCCCACCTGACCCTAACTTCCATTCCCTCCCTACCTGACCCTAACTTCCATTCCCTCCCCACCTGACCCTAGCTTCCACTCCCTCCCTCACCACCTGACCCTAGCTTCAGCTCCCTCCCTACCTGACCCTAGCTTCCATTCCCTCCCCACCTGACCCTAGCTTCCACTCCCTCCCTACCTGACCCTAGCTTCCATTCCCTCCCCACCTGACCCTAGCTTCCATTCCCTCACCACCTGACCCTAGCTTCCATTCCCTCCCTACCTGACCCTAGCTTCCATTCCCTCCCCACCTGACCCTAGCTTCCACTCCCTCCCTACCTGACCCTAGCTTCCACTCCCTCCCTACCTGACCCTAACTTCCATTCCCTCCCTCACCACCTGACCCTCGCTTCAATTCCCTCCCTCACCACCTGACCCTAGCTTCCATTCCCTCACCACCTGACCCTAGCTTCCACTCCCTCCCTACCTGACCCTAGCTTCCATTCCCTCCCCACCTGACCCTAGCTTCCACTCCCTCCCCACCTGACCCGAGCTTCCATTCCCTCCCCACCTGACCCTAGCTTCCATTCCCTCCCGACCTGACCCTAGCTTCCACTCCCTCCCTATCTGACCCTAGCTTCCATTCTCTCCCCATCTGACCCTAGCTTCCATTCCCTCCCTCCCCATCTGACCCTAGCTTCCACTCCCTCCCTACCTGACCCTAGCTTCCATTCCCTCCCTCCCCATCTGACCCTAGCTTCCACTCCCTCCCTACCTGACCCTAGCTTCCACTGCCTCCCCACCTGACCCTAGCTTGCACTCCCTCCCTCACCACTTGACCCTAGCTTCCATTCCCTCCCTACCTGACCCTAGCTTCCACTCCCTCCCTCACCACCTGACCCTAGCTTCCATTCCCTCTCTCACCACTTGACCCTAGCTTCCATTCCCTCACCACCTGACCCTAGCTTCCACTCCCTCACCACCTGACCCTAGCTTCCATTCCCTCCCTACCTGACCCTAGCTTCCACTCCCTCCCTCACCACCTGCCTCTTGCTTCCATTCCCTCACCACCTGACCCTAGCTTCCATTCCCTCACCACCTGACCCTAGCTTCCACTCTCTCCCCACCTGACCCTAGCTTCCATTCCCTCCCTACCTGACCCTAGCTTCCATTCCCTCCCTACCTGACCCTAGCTTCCATTCCCTCCCTACCTGACCCTAGCTTCCACTCCCTCCCCACCTGACCCTAGCTTCCATTCCCTCCCTACCTGACCCTAGCTTCCATTCCCTCACCACCTGACCCTAGCTTCCATTCCCTCCCTCACCACCTGACCCTAGCTTCCACTCCCTCCCTACCTGACCCTAGCTTCCATTCCCTCACCACCTGACCCTAGCTTCCATTCCCTCTCTCACCACCTGACCCTAGCTTCCATTCCCTCTCTCACCACCTGACCCTAGCTTCCATTCCCTCTCTCACCACCTGACCCTAGCTTCCATTCCCTCACCACCTGACCCTAGCTTCCATTCCCTCCCTACCTGACCCTAGCTTCCATTCCCTCACCACCTGACCCTAGCTTCCATTCCCTCCCTCACCACCTGACCCTAGCTTCCACTCCCTCCCTACCTGACCCTAGCTTCCATTCCCTCCCCACCTGACCCTAGCTTCCATTCCCTCTCTCACCACCTGACCCTAGCTTCCATTCCCTCCCTACCTGACCCTAGCTTCCATTCCCTCACCACCTGACCCTAGCTTCCATTCCCTTCCTCACCACCTGACCCTAGCTTCCATTCCCTCACCACCTGACCCTAGCTTCCACTCTCTCCCTCACCACCTGACTCTAGCTTCCATTCCCTCTCTCACCACCTGAACCTAGCTTCCATTCCCTCACCACCTGACCCTAGCTTCCATTCCCTCCCTACCTGAACCTAGCTTCCATTCCCTCACCACCTGACCCTAGCTTCCATTCCCTCACCACCTGACCCTAGCTTCCATTCCCTCCCTCACCACCTGACCCTAGCTTCCATTCCCTCACCACCTGACCCTAGCTTCCACTCTCTCCCTCACCACCTGACTCTAGCTTCCATTCCCTCTCTCACCACCTGACCCTAGCTTCCACTCCCTCCCTACCTGACCCTAGCTTCCACTCCCTCCCTACCTGACCCTAGCTTCCATTCCCTCCCTACCTGACCCTAGCTTCCATTCCCTCACCACCTGACCCTGGCTTCCATTCCCTCCCTCACCACCTGACCCTAGCTTCCATTCCCTTCCTCACCACCTGACCCTAGCTTCCATTCCCTTCCTCACCACCTGACCCTAGCTTCCATTCCCTTCCTCACCACCTGACCCTAGCTTCCATTCCCTCCCTCACCACCTGACCCTAGCTTCCATTCCCTCCCTCACCACCTGACCCTAGCTTCCATTCCCTTCCTCACCACCTGACCCTAGCTTCCATTCCCTCACCACCTGACCCTAGCTTCCATTCCCTCCCTCACCACCTGACCCTAGCTTCCATTCCCTTCCTCACCACCTGACCCTAGCTTCCATTCCCTCACCACCTGACCCTGGCTTCCATTCCCTCACCACCTGACCCTAGCTTCCATTCCCTCACCACCTGACCCTGGCTTCCATTCCCTCCCTACCCGACCCTAGCTTCCATTCCCTCACCACCTGACCCTAGCTTCCATTCCCTCCCTACCTGACCCTAGCTTCCACTCCCTCACCACCTGACCCTAGCTTCCATTCCCTCCCTACCTGACCCTAGCTTCCATTCCCTCACCACCTGACCCTAGCTTCCATTCCCTCCCTACCTGACCCTAGCTTCCACTCCCTCACCACCTGACCCTAGCTTCAATTCCCTCCCTACCTGACCCTAACTTCCATTCCCTCCCTCACCACCTGACTCTAGCTTCCATTCCCTCCCTCACCACCTGACCCTAGCTTCCATTCCCTCCCTACCTGACCCTAGCTTCCACTCCCTCCCTCACCACCTGACTCTAGCTTCCATTCCCTCACCACCTGACCCTATCTTCCATTCCCTCCCTACCTGACCCTATCTTCCATTCCCTCCCTCACCACCTGACCCTGGCTTCCATTCCCTCCCTCACCACCTGACTCTAGCTTCCATTCCCTCACCACCTGACTCTAGCTTCCATTCCCTCACCACCTGACCCTAGCTTCCATTCCCTCCCGACCTGACCCTAGCTTCCATTCCCTCACCACCTGACCCTAGCTTCCATTCCCTCACCACCTGACCCTAGCTTCCATTCCCTCCTCACCTGAACAAAGCTTCCACTCTGTCCCTCCCCACCTGACTCTAGCTTCCATTCCCTCACCACCTGACCCTAGCTTCCATTCCCTCCTCACCTGAACAAAGCTTCCACTCTGTCCCTCCCCACCTGTCCCAGCTTTCATTCCCTCCCCACTTGACACTAGCTAACCTGACCCCTTCTACTGGAAAAAGAGCAGAAGAGATCTGGGACCAGGTTAACCTGACCCATTCTACTGGGAAAAAACAACAACCTTATCTGTGATTCCCTAACCTGAGATAACAGCTCATAGATGCCCTCTCTCTCTCAGGGGTCTCTTGTGATTGGTGCATTTTATTTTTATTTACATGTAATATTAAGGAAGTAACTCCTCTACATCTCATTTTATTCAAATAATTAATAAATGCCCTTTCTATGTTATTTGTTCATTCATCTGAACCAGGTTCAAGTGAATAGCTGTTTCCCATCTGCATTGTTTCGCCTGACGTGAAAACTCATGGCTCAGTTCCTATGTTTATCGATTATGGTTGTTGTCAAACTTTTAAAAACACTTCATTTAATTAAGCGTACTTGTTTTGTTCAAAATGGGATATCTGATATTCTCTATGTCCCTTGTCCAGGTGGATGGAATTTTCCATGTGGTTTTTGCCGCTGGTGCAAAAGTGACTCATTTAGGGACTCATTTAGGGACTCATTTAGGGACTCATTTAGGGACTACTTTAGGGACTCATTTAGGGACTCATTTAGTGACTACTTTAGGGACTCATTTAGTGACTACTTTAGGGACTCATTTAGGGACTACTTTAGGGACTCATTTAGGGACTACTTTAGGGACTACTTTAGGGACTCATTTAGGGACTCATTTAGTGACTCATTTAGGGACTCATTTAGTGACTCCTTTAGGGACTACTTTAGTGACTCATTTAGTGACTCATTTAGTGACTCATTTAGTGACTACTTTAGTGACTCATTTAGTGACTCATTTAGTGACTCATTTAGGGACTCCTTTAGGGACTCCTTTAGGGACTCATTTAGGGACTCATTTAGTGACTCCTTTAGTGACTCATTTAGTGACTCATTTAGGGACTCCTTTAGGGACTCCTTTAGGGACTCATTTAGTGACTCCTTTAGTGACCCATTTAGTGACTCCTTTAGTGACTCATTTAGGGACTACTTTAGTGACTCCTTTAGGGACTCATTTAGTGACTCCTTTAGTGACTCATTTAGTGACTCCTTTAGTGACTCATTTAGGGACTACTTTAGGGACTCATTTAGTGACTCATTTAGGGACTCATTTAGTGACTCATTTAGTGACTCCTTTAGTGACTCATTTAGTGACTCATTTAGCGACTCCTTTCCATTATATTTATCTGTTCAGTCCTAAGTGAGGTTTCTCTAAATATGTTTTTCTACACTTAGGAAGGTAATCAGAACCTTATCTTATTCACAGAGTACCACAGTATGGGAAATGATTCCTCCTGACCCCTCCTGTCTCAGCCTCCAGTATTTATGCTGCAGTAGTTTATGTGTCGGGGGGGCTAGGGTCAGTTTGTTATATCTGGAGTACTTCTCCTGTCTTATCCGGTGTCCTGTGTGAATTTAAGTATGCTCTGTCTAATTCTCTCTTTCTCTCTTTCGTTCTCTCTTTCTTTCTCTCTCTCGGAGTACTTGAGCCCTAGGACAATGCCTCAGGACTACCTGGCATGATGACTCCTTGCTGTCCCCAGTCCACCTGGCCGTGCTGCTGCTCCAGTTTCAACTGTTCTGCCTGCGGCGATGGAACCCTGACCTGTTCACCGGACATGCTACCTGTCCCAGACCTGCTGTTTTCAACTCTCTAGAGACAGCAGGAGCGGTAGAGATACTCTCAATGATCAGCTATGAAAAGCCAACTGACATTTACTCCTGTTGCACCCTCTACAACCACTGTGATTATTATTATTTGACCCTGCTGGTCATCTAAGACCATTTGAACATCTTGGCCATGTTCTGTTATAATCTCCACCCGGCACAGCCAGAAGAGGACTGGCCACCCCCCATCTCTAAAATAAAATTACATTGCAATATATTTCAAACAAAATCATGTCTGTCTTTTCACTATCCCAGGTCATGGTCAGATTAAAAGACAATAGCTCTCTCTCTTTTACTAGATGTGTTTTTAATGAATGTCAATTTACCAACATTTCTGAAATATCTTATTTTGGAATCAAACCCTTCAAAACAACCTTTTAATGATGATAGAAAGTATCACCTGCTTAAAGACTATAACATTTACTAACTGTCTGGAAAAACAGAACATGGTGTCGCTTTTTTAATTGATGTTTATAGTCACATTCTTTAATGAAACAACTGAACAATAGAAAAACAACAAAACGACAAACGAACAGCTCTGTACAGTGAAGAAAAACACAGAACAGAAAATAATCACCCACACCACACAGGTGGGAAAAAGGCTGCCTAAGTGTGATTCTCAATCTGAGACACCTGCCTCTGATTGAGAACCATACCAGGCCAAACACAAAACCACAACATAGAAAAACGAACATAGACTACCCACCCAACTCACGCCCTGACCATACTAAAACAAAGACATAACAAAAGAACTAAGGTCAGAACGTGACAGCCATAGTAGTATGGCACCCCTGAAGCAAATGAGGGTTAAGTGTCTCGGGCACATCAACAGATTTTTTTCACATTGTCCGCTCAGGTATTCGAAACAGCAACGTTTCGGTTACTGGCCCAACACTCTAACTACTAGGCTACCTGCTGGTCACTGGCCCAACACTCTAACCACTAGGCTACCTGCTGGTTACTGGCCCAACACTCTAACCACTAGGCTACCTGCTGGTTACTGGCCCAACACTCTAACTGCTAGGCTATGTGCTGGTTACTAGTCCAACACTCTAACCACTAGGCTACCTGCTGGTTACTGGCCCAACACTCTAACCACTAGGCTACCTGCTGGTTACTGGCCCAACACTCTAACTGCTAGGGTACTGCTGGTTACTGGCCCAACACTCTAACCACTAGGCTACCTGCTGGTCACTGGCCCAACACTCTAACCACTAGGCTACCTGCTGGTTACTGGCCCAACACTCTAACCACTAGGCTACCTGCTGGTTACTGGCCCAACACTCTAACTGCTAGGCTATGTGCTGGTTACTGGCCCAACACTCTAACTGCTAGGCTACCTGCTGGTTACTGGCCCAACACTCTAACTGCTAGGCTACTGCTGGTTACTGGCCCAACACTCTAACTGCTAGGCTACTGCTGGTTACTGGCCCAACACTCTAACTGCTAGGCTACTGCTGGTTACTGGCCCAACACTAACTGCTAGGCTACGTTCTGGTTACTGGCCCAACACTCTAACTGCTAGGCTACCTGCTGGTTACTGGCTCAACACTCTAACTGCTAGGCTATGTGCTGGTTACTGGCCCAACACTCTAACTGCTAGGCTACGTGCTGGTTACTGTCCCAACACTCTAACTGCTAGGCTACTGCTGGTTACTGGCCCAACACTCTAACTGCTAGGGTACTGCTGGTTACTGGCCCAACACTCTATCTGCTAGGCTACTGCTGGTTACTGGCCCAACACCCTAACTGCTGGTTACTGGCCCAACACCCTAACTGCTAGGCTACTGCTGGTTACTGGCCCAACACCCTAACTGCTGGTTACTGGCCCAACACCCTAACTGCTAGGCTACTGCTGGTTACTGGCCCAACACTCTAACTGCTAGGGTACTGCTGGTTACTGGCCCAACACTCTAACTGCTAGGCTACTGCTGGTTACTGGCCCAACACGCTAACTGCTAGGCTACTGCTGGTTACTGGCCCAACACTAACTGCTAGGCTACGTGCTGGTTACTGGCCCAACACTCTAACTGCTAGGCTACTGTTGGTTACTGGCCCAACACTAACTGCTAGGCTACGTGCTGGTTACTGGCCCAACACTCTAACTGCTGGTTACTGGCCCAACACTCTAACTGCTAGGCTACTGCTGGTTACTGGCCCAACACTAACTGCTAGGCTACGTGCTGGTTACTGGCCCAACACTCTAACTGCTAGGCTACTGCTGGTTACTGGCCCAACACTCTAACTGCTAGGCTACTGCTGGTTACTGGCCCAACACTCTAACTGCTAGGCTACCTGCTGGTTACTGGCCCAACACTCTAACCACTAGACTACCTGCTGGTTACTAGTCCAACACTCTAACTGCTAGGCTACTGCTGGTTACTGGCCCAACACTCGAACTGCTAGGCTACTGCTGGTTACTGGCCCAACACTCTAACTGCTAGGCTACCTGCTGGTTACTGGCCCAACACTCTAACTGCTAGGCTACTGCTGGTTACTGGCCCAACACTCGAACTGCTAGGCTACCTGCTGGTTACTGGCCCAACACCCTAACTGCTAGGCTACTGCTGGTTACTGGCCCAACACTCTAACTGCTAGGCTACTGCTGGTTACTGGCCCAACACCCTAACTGCTAGGCTACTGCTGGTTACTGGCCCAACACCCTAACTGCTAGGCTACTGCTGGTTACTGGCCCAACACTCTAACTGCTAGGCTACTGCTGGTTACTGGCCCAACACTCGAACTGCTAGGCTACTGCTGGTTACTGGCCCAACACCCTAACTGCTAGGCTACTGCTGGTTACTGGCCCAACACTCTAACTGCTAGGCTACTGCTGGTTACTGGCCCAACACTCGAACTGCTAGGCTACTGGTGGTTACTGTCCCAACACTCTAACTGCTAGGGTACTGCTGGTTACTGGCCTAACACTCTAACTGCTAGGCTACTGCTGGTTACTGGCCCAACACTCTAACTGCTAGGCTACTGCTGGTTACTGGCCCAACACTAACTGCTAGGCTACGTGCTGGTTACTGGCCCAACACTCTAACTGCTAGGCTACTGTTGGTTACTGGCCCAACACTAACTGCTAGGCTACGTGCTGGTTACTGGCCCAACACTCTAACTGCTGGTTACTGGCCCAACACTCTAACTGCTAGGCTACTGCTGGTTACTGGCCCAACACTAACTGCTAGGCTACGTGCTGGTTACTGGCCCAACACTCTAACTGCTAGGCTACTGCTGGTTACTGGCCCAACACTCTAACTGCTAGGCTACTGCTGGTTACTGGCCCAACACTCTAACTGCTAGGCTACCTGCTGGTTACTGGCCCAACACTCTAACCACTAGACTACCTGCTGGTTACTAGTCCAACACTCTAACTGCTAGGCTACTGCTGGTTACTGGCCCAACACTCGAACTGCTAGGCTACTGCTGGTTACTGGCCCAACACTCTAACTGCTAGGCTACCTGCTGGTTACTGGCCCAACACTCTAACTGCTAGGCTACTGCTGGTTACTGGCCCAACACTCGAACTGCTAGGCTACCTGCTGGTTACTGGCCCAACACCCTAACTGCTAGGCTACTGCTGGTTACTGGCCCAACACTCTAACTGCTAGGCTACTGCTGGTTACTGGCCCAACACCCTAACTGCTAGGCTACTGCTGGTTACTGGCCCAACACCCTAACTGCTAGGCTACTGCTGGTTACTGGCCCAACACTCTAACTGCTAGACTACTGCTGGTTACTGGCCCAACACTCGAACTGCTAGGCTACTGCTGGTTACTGGCCCAACACCCTAACTGCTAGGCTACTGCTGGTTACTGGCCCAACACCTAACTGCTAGGCTACCTGCTGGTTACTGGCCCAACACCTAACTGCTAGGCTACTGCTGGTTACTGGCCCAACACTCTAACTGCTAGGGTACTGCTGGTTACTGGCCCAACACTCTAACTGCTAGGCTACCTGCTGGTTACTGGCCCAACACTCGAACTGCTAGGGTACTGCTGGTTACTGGCTCAACACTCTAACTGCTAGGCTACTGCTGGTTACTGGCCCAACACTCTTACTGCTAGGCTACCTGCCGCCCTTCATGAGTTGTCTAAGTAACACAGCTATCATGCTTTCAGAAAGAGCGAGGATCTCCTTTGGGGAATATTTACCACAAGCCAACATTGTCTCCATTTTTTCCATTGGTCATTTTCAATAAATATTCCAACAAACAACCTTTTCGTAACCCCGTAATGTTCTGTAACGGTGTGAGAAAATGTCCCCTGTTATCTGCAGAGGGACAGGTGAGGTACACACACACAGGGGGTGGAGGGGAATGCAGAGTCAGAGCCGTGGTTCCTGTATAAAAGACCCCTGCTGTGTGCCTCACTCCATCACGCTGAAAACATGAACTGTCTGCTGATCCTCTCCTGCCTTGCCTTCGCCGGCGCAGCCTACGGTGAGAAAATGTCCATGTTTATGTGTCTGCCTTTTCATTTTTTTTTTTACCTTTATTTAAACAGGCAAGTCAGTTAAGAACATATTCTTATTTTCAATGACGGCCTGGGAACAGTGGGTTACCTGCCTGTTCAGGGGCAGAACGACAGATTTGTACCTTGTCAGCTCGGGGGCTTGAACTCGCAACCTTCCGGTTACTAGTCCAACGCTCTAACCACTAGGCTACGCTGCCGCCTTGTAGGATACCTTGTAGGATACCTTGTAGGATTCCTTGTAGGATACCTTGTAGGATTCCTTGTAGGATTCCTTGTAGGATTCCTTGTAGGATACCTTGTAGGATACCTTGTAGGATTCCTTGTAGGATTCCTTGTAGGATTCCTTGTAGGATACCTTGTAGGATTCCTTGTAGGATTCCTTGTAGGATTCCTTGTAGGATACCTTGTAGGATACCTTGTAGGATTCCTTGTAGGATACCTTGTAGGATACCTTGTAGGATACCTTGTAGGATACCTTGGGCTGGCTTTTTAGTCGTTTGGGTTTTTATTGTTATTCTTGTAGTTTTTTAAATTCTCATATGTTTGTTGTGTAGTAAACATTTCAGTTTTAATTTTAATTGTTTTTATTTGTGTCTTCCTGTGAAGCACATTGTGTTGCATTCCCATGTCTGAAATGTGCTGTAGAAATAAAACTTCATTTGATTTATTTATCAGGTAAAATAAGTATTTGATAGTAGTTGACAGCTCTGGTCAATAACATTTCAAGTGGTACTACAATAAGCAGCATTGTATTTATATTCTGTATAGATGTAATTCAGAAACTGTCACTGTTAGAATCTCTGTTAGAGCAGCCAAACTTGACCCCTGACCCATAATCTCTGTCATTAGGCTGTGGTAAACCCGCCATCCAGCCTGTGGTGTCTGGTTACGCCCGCATCGTCAACGGTGAGGAGGCTGTGCCCGGCTCCTGGCCCTGGCAGGTGTCGCTCCAGGACTACACTGGATTCCACTTCTGCGGCGGCTCTCTGATCAACGAGAACTGGGTTGTGACTGCTGCTCACTGCAGCGTGAAGTGAGTGCTGGCTGCTGAGCCTATAACCATAAGTGTAGCAACGTGCTAACTAGCTAAAACCTAGCTATTGCTAACTAGCTAAAAGCTGGCTCATGCAAACTAACTAAAACTAGATATAAACGAGATAATGCTAATGCTAATTAGCTCAAAGCTGGCTAGCATATTGCTAAAGTAGCTAAATTATGTTTATTTTGTGAAACTATTTCAGGACCTCTCACCGTGTGATCCTGGGAGAGCACGATCGCTCCTCCAATGCTGAGAACATCCAGACCATCAAGGTTGGCCAGGTAAACAACCACGTACACACACAACTATTACTACAATTTGAACATCTAATACTTTTATTTTGAAGTAAAGATAAAGATCAGTAAAAGTTCCACCTTTCCATCCCCACTGTCCCCTATATATCCCCTGTCCCCTATATATCCCTACCCCACTGTCCCCTATATATCCCCATTGTCCCCTACCCCACTGTCCCCTATATATCCCCACTGTCCCCTATATATCCCCACTGTCCCCTATATATCCCCACTGTCCCCTATATATCCCTACTGTCCCCTATATATCCCCACTGTCCCCTATATATCCCCACTGTCCCCTATATATCCCCACTGTCCCCTATATATCCCTACTGTCCCCTATATATCCCCATTGTCCCCTATATATCCCCACTGTCCCCTATATATCCCTACTGTCCCATATATATCTACTGTCCCCTATATATCCCCATTGTCCCCTATATATCCCCACTGTCTCCTATATATCCCTACTGTCCCCTATATATCCCCATTGTCCCCTATATATCCCCACTGTCCCCTATATATCCCTACTGTCCCCTATATATTCCTACTGTCCCCTATATATCCCCATTGTCCCCTATATATCCCCACTGTCCCCTATATATCCCTACTGTCCCCTATATATCCCTGTCCCCTATATATCCCTGTCCCCTATATATCCCCATTGTCCCCTATATATCCCCACTGTCCCCTATATATCCCTACTGTCCCATATATATCCCTACTGTCCCCTATATATCCCCATTGTCCCCTATATATCCCCACTGTCCCCTATATATCCCCACTGTCCCCTATATATCCCCATTGTCCCCTATATATCCCCACTGTCCCCTATATATCCCCACTGTCCCCTATATCTCCCCACTGTCCCCTATATATCCCTACTGTCCCCTACCCTGTCCCCTATATATCCCTACTGTCCCCTATATATCCCCATCCCCTACCCCACTGTCCCCTATATATCCCCACTGTCCCCTATATATCCCTACTGTCCCCTATATATCCCTACTGTCCCCTATATATCCCCACTGTCCCTATATATCCCTACTGTCCCCTATATATCCCTACTGTCCCCTATATATCCCCACTGTCCCCTATATATCCCTACTGTCCCCTATATATCCCTACTGTCCCCTATATATTCCCACTGTCCCCTATATATCCCCACTGTCCCCTATATATCCCCACTGTCCCCTATATATCCCCACTGTCCCCTATATATCCCTACTGTCCCCTATATATCCCCACTGTCCCCTATATATCCCCACTGTCCCCTATATATCCCTACTGTCCCCTATATATCCCTACTGTCCCCTATATATCCCTACTGTCCCCTATATATCCCCACTGTCCCCTATATATCCCTACTGTCCCCTATATATCCCTACTGTCCCCTATATATCCCCATTGTCCCCTATATATCCCCACTGTGCCCTATATTACTACAATTTGAACATCTAAGACTTTTATTTTGAAGTAAAGATAAAGACCAGTAAAAGTTCCACCTTTTGAAGTCACACATCAACTCAAACGATAATGATCTGCTCAGCGGATTAACATCCAATCTAAATCTCAAACGTTGTCGCCTTGTGTCCTGACTAGGTCTTCAAGCACCCCCGTTACAACGGCTTCACCATCAACAATGACATCACCCTGATCAAGCTGGCCACGCCCGCCCTCTTGGGAACCCGTGTGTCCCCCGTGTGCGTTGCTGAGACCAATGATGACTTCCCCGGTGGCATGACGTGTGTGACCTCCGGCTGGGGTCTGACCCGCTACAACGGTAATCAATAATCACTGCAGCTTTTCTAGGTCTCATTGTAAAGTCAGACAAACCTTGGTTAGTTTTTTTGACTAGCGGTATGTTTGGTATAGTTGGAAGTTTCCATTTCAGTTGGCTCAATCTATTTCAAAAATGCCGTTTCGGTTGGCTGAATCTGTTTCAAAAATGACGTTTCAGTTGGCTCAATCTGTTTCAAAAATGACGTTTCGGTTGGCTCAATCTATTTCAAAAATTACGTTTCGGTTGGCTCAATCTATTTCAAAAATGACGTTTCGGTTGGGTTTCAGTGTAGTCTTGAGTTGCTAGGAGTCTAATAATTTGAGAAAGATGGTGATTGGCTGACCGGTTTCTAAGAGTTACCTGACCCTTGGTGTCCTCTGGTTCCAGCTGCTGACACCCCTGCCCTGCTGCAGCAGGCCGCTCTTCCCCTGCTGACCAAGGCTCAGTGCCAGAAGTTCTGGGGCTCCAAGATCACCGACCTCATGATCTGTGCTGGAGCCGATGGTGCCTCTTCCTGCATGGTGAGTAACACAAACCACAGGGTTGGAACATTCCGGTAAACTTTCAAAAACATTGCCAGGGTTTTCAAACTTCCTAGTTGGAAGAATCCCATATTTTTGCAAGCCTACACAAACCCTTCCTGACACACTTACAGCCCATGACACTGAACCTACCACCATCTGACTAATGGGGCGGCAGGGTAGCCTAGTGGTTAGAGCGTTGGACTAGTAGCCGGAAGGTTGCAAGTTCAAACCCCCGAGCTGACAAGGTACAAATCTGTCATTCTGCCCATGAACAGGCAGTTAACCCACTGTTCCTAGGCCGCCATTGAAAATAAGAACTTGTTCTTAATTGACTTGCCAAGTTTAATAAAGGTAAAAAAAATAAAAAATGGCAGAGTTCTTCAAAGTTCTTCTGAACGTTTACAGTATTTAAACTGGCTTAAATAATCATTGCATCAATAAAATATTGGTGTTTCCTTAGTTTCGTTCTTACCTTTTTGGAAACAGCCGAGCACAAACTCTGAACATAAAAAATAAATCCCTAGAGAGAGACTCTTTACTCTTTCTGTTCTCCTTTTTGTGTTCCTGCAGGGTGACTCTGGTGGCCCCCTGGTCTGTGAGAAGGCTGGTGCCTGGACGCTGGTTGGTATTGTGTCCTGGGGCAGTGGAACCTGCACCACCACTATGCCCGGAGTGTACGCACGCGTCACCGAGCTCCGCTCCTACATCGACCAGACCATCGCCTCCAACTAAGTTTTCAACTTCATCTCCATTAAAAAAAATAAAAGTAGTTTCTAGTAACATGTTTGTTCCTTGGTGTTTCTTGAAACGTGGGTTTTGATAGTTAATGCAGCGATCAGCAGTTAACAGAATAGCAAAGCGTTCTCTCCGCCACTGATCTGGTAAAAAGCGGGGGGATGGTGCTTGAGAAATGTAACCACTCTCAAATACAAAAGATAAATCTCCGGATGCAAGGACTGACCATCCATGATATCAACATTAACCAGTTCCAAAAACCTCCAGTGATTTTGCATAGCCACATCATTCAACAGAAATACTCATCATAAATGTAGATGATAATACAAGTTATACACATGGAATTATAGATTTACAGTATGTATCCTATACAGTATCTGTAGCCTACGGTGTCCTGGGAAATGACCCGATGTATTGGAGACCTTGAGTGGAGAAACACTGGCTTATCAGTGGTACATAAAACGCTATGGGCAAAAACATGCAAGTCATATGTTTAATGTTATGGGAGCAGAGGGTGGATAATTGTACGCAGGTGCTTTACCACAGTGAATGTTAGTACTGAAGTATATAATGCCAAATCTTTGTAATTATTAGAACTGACTTTGATCAGATAATCACAGATACAGTATAGTTGAATAACAACAGTACTGTCTTTGGCCACAGCTAGTGGCCTGTCCCATGAGACCCATCTCTTTCAGCTAGCCACAGCTAGTGGCCTGTCCCATGAGACCCATCTCTTTCAGCTAGCCACAGCTAGTGGCCTGTCCCATGAGACCCATCTCTTTCAGCTAGCCACAGCTAGTGGCCTGTCCTATGAGAACCATCTCTTTCAGCTAGCCACAGCTAGTGGCCTGTCCCATGAGCCCCATCTCTTTCAGCTAGCCACAGCTAGCGGCCTGTCCCATGAGCCCCATCTCTTTCAGCTAGCCACAGCTAGTGGCCTGTCCCATGAGCCCCATCTCTTTCAGCTAGCTACAGCTCGTGGCCTGTCCCATGAGCCCCATCTCTTTCAGCTAGCCACAGCTAGAGGCCTGTCCCATGAGCCCCATCTCTTTCAGCAATCCACAGCTAGTGGCCTGTCCCATGAGCCCCATCTTTCAGCTAGTCACAGCTAGTGGCCTGTCCCATGAGCCCCATCTCTTTCAGCTAGCTACAGCTAGTGGCCTGTCACATGAGCCCCATCTCTTTCAGCTAGCCACAGCTAGTGGCCTATCCCATGAGCCCCATCTCTTTCAGCTAGCCACAGCTGTCCAGAAACATCAGACAAAATGAATCAGTATTTATCAGGAATAAGAACTCCAGTGATATGTCTCAACGGTAATAACTCCAGTGACAACTCCAGTGATATGTCTCAACAGTAATAACTCCAGTGATATGTCTCGACAGTAATAACTCAGTAATAACTCCAGTGATATGTCTCAGCGGTAATAACTCCAGTGATATGTCTCAACAGTAATAACTCAGTAATAACTCCAGTGATATGTCTCAACAGTAATAACTCAGTAATAACTCCAGATATGTCTCACAGTAATAACTCCAGTGATATGTCTCGACAGTAATAACTCCAGTGATATGTCTCAACAGTAATAACTCCAGTGATATGTCTCAACAGTAATAACTCCAGTGATATGTCTAATAACAGTAATAACTCCAGTGATATGTCTCAACAGTAATAACTCCAGTGATATGTCTCAACAGTAATAACTCAGTAATAACTCCAGTGATGTCTCAACAGTAATAACTCCAGTGATATGTCTCAACAGTAATAACTCAGTAATAACTCCAGTGATGTCTCAACAGTAATAACTCAGTAATAACTCCAGTGATATGTCTCAACAGTAATAACTCCAGTGATATGTCTCGACAGTAATAACTCCAGTGATATGTCTCAACAGTAATAACTCCAGTGATATGTCTCGACAGTAATAACTCCAGTGATATGTCTCGACAGTAATAACTCCAGTGATATGTCTCAACAGTAATAACTCAGTAATAACTCCAGTGATATGTCTCAACAGTAATAACTCCAGTGATATGTCTCAACAGTAATAACTCAGTAATAACTCCAGTGATATGTCTCAGCGGTAATAACTCCAGTGATATGTCTCAACAGTAATAACTCAGTAATAACTCCAGTGATATGTCTCAGCGGTAATAACTCCAGTGATATGTCTCAACAGTAATAACTCCAGTGATATGTCTCAACAGTAATAACTCCAGTGATATGTCTCAACAGTAATAACTCAGTAATAACTCCAGTGATATGTCTCAACAGTAATAACTCCAGTGATATGTCTCAACAGTAATAACTCCAGAGATATGTCTCAACAGTAATAACTCAGTAATAACTCCAGTGATATGTCTCAACAGTAATAACTCAGTAATAACTCCAGTGATATGTCTCAGCGGTAATAACTCCAGTGATATGTCTCAACGGTAATAACTCCAGTGATATGTCTCAACAGTAATAACTCCAGTGATATGTCTCAGTAATAACTCCAGTGAGTGATATGTCTCAACAGTAATAACTCCAGTGATATGTCTCCAGTGATATGTCTCAACAGTAATAACTCAGTAATAACTCCAGTGATATGTCTCAACAGTAATAACTCCAGTGATATGTCTCAACAGTAATAACTCAGTAATAACTCCAGTGATATGTCTCAACAGTAATAACTCCAGTGATATGTCTCAACAGTAATAACTCCAGAGATATGTCTCAACAGTAATAACTCAGTAATAACTCCAGTGATATGTCTCAACAGTAATAACTCAGTAATAACTCCAGTGATATGTCTCAGCGGTAATAACTCCAGTGATATGTCTCAACGGTAATAACTCCAGTCTCAACGGTAATAACTCCAGTGATATGTCTCAACAGTAATAACTCCAGTGATAACTCCAGTGATATGTCTCAACAGTAATAACTCAGTAATAACTCCAGTGATATGTCTCAACAGTAATAACTCCAGTGATATGTCTCAACAGTAATAACTCAGTAATAACTCCAGTGATATGTCTCAACAGGTAATAACTCCAGTGATATGTCTCAACAGTAATAACTCCAGTAATAACTCCAGTGATATGTCTCAACAGTAATAACTCCAGTGATATGTCTCAACAGTAATAACTCAGTAATGTCTCAACTCCAGTGATATGTCTCAACAGTAATAACTCAGTAATAACTCCAGTGATATGTCTCAACAGTTTGTCCAGTGATATGTTGAACATAATAACTGTATGTCAACAGGGCTAACTGTCCTTTTCAAGGTCTGGGAAGAGTGGTGTCTCGATTCTAGTGATATGTTCACGCCAATCCTTCTGCAACGTGTACATGATCCCACAGTGATATGTCTCAGACATCCTGTCTCAACAGTAACTCTGTGCTTCCTGTATAAAAGCCCCTCAGTGATCTGTCTCCATAATAACTGATATGTCTCCCAGTAATAACTCAGTTGGATAACCAACAGGAATGTCTTTAGATGTTTTTTTGTGATTGTTGTCTAAAACGTTCCATATGTCTCAGGCTCTAACTCCAGTCTCCGTGTTGAGATGTATGACATCACATCAGTGTATGACATCACTGTATGACATCACTGTATGACGCCACTGTATGACTCCAGTATGACATCACTGTATGACATCACTGTATGACATCACTGTATGACGCCACTTGTCCTTTTCATCACTGATTCTATGACATCACTGTCCTGACATCACTGTACATGATCATCAGAGCCCAGATTAGACATCCTGACCGCAACTCTGTGCTTCCTGTAAAAAGCCCCTCAGTGAGTCTGTCTCCATCAACTGATCCTATTATTTTTGGATATCAGGAAGCTTTAGATGTTTTTTTGTGTTGTTGTCATGGTAATATTTAAACCAGGATCAAGAACCCGTGTTGTCAGACATCACTGTAACATCACTGTATGACATCACTGCTCTGACGGGTTACGCCCACTGTATGACATCACTGATGACATCACTGTATGACATCACTGGTTGACGCCACTGTATGACGTCAACGATGAGGAGCCTGTGGTGTCTGGTTACACCCACATCGTCACGTAATGAGGAGCGGGGAGGAGCCTGTGGTGTCTGGTTACACCCACATCGTCAACGAGGAGCCTGGGAGGAGCCTGTGGTGTCTGTGGTTACGCCCACATCGTCAACGGGGAGGAGCCTGTGGTGTCTGGTTACGCCCACATCGTCAACGGGGAGGAGCCTGTGGTGTCTGGTTACGCCCGCATCGTCAACGGGGAGGAGCCTGTGGTGTCTGGTTACGCCCGCATCGTCAACGGGGAGGAGCCTGTGGTGTCTGGTTACGCCCGCATCGTCAACGGGGAGGAGCCTGTTGTGTCTGGTTACACCCACATTGTCAACGGAGAGGAGGCTGTGGTGTCTGGTTACGCCCACATCGTCAACAGGGAGGAACCTGTGGTGTCTGGTTACGCCCACATCGTCAACGATGAGGAGCCTGTGGTGTCTGGTTACGCCCCAATCGTCAATGATGAGGAGCCTGTCTGGTTACGCCCACGGGGAGGAGCCTGTGGTGTCTGGTTACGCCCGCATCGTCAACGGGGAGGAGCCTGTGGTGTCTGGTTACGCCCGCATCGTCAGGAGCCTGTGGTGTCTGGTTACGGGGAGGAGCCTGTTGTGTCTGGTTACACCCACATTGTCAACGGAGAGGAGGCTGTGGTGTCTGGTTACGCCCACATCGTCAACAGGGAGGAACCTGTGGTGTGTGGTTACACCCACATTGTCAACGGGGAGGAGCCTGTGGCACATCGTCAACGGGGAGGAGCCTGTGGTGTCTGGTTACGCCCACATTGTCAACGGGGAGGAGCCTGTGGTGTCTGGTTACGCCCACATCGTCAACGATGAGGAGCCTGTGGTGTCTGGTTACGCCCCAATCGTCAATGATGAGGAGCCTGTGGTGTCTGGTTACGCCCACATCGTCAACGGGGAGGAGCCTGTGGTGTCTGGTTACGCCCACATCGTCAACGATGAGGAGCCTGTGGTGTCTGGTTACGCCCCAATCGTCAATGATGAGGAGCCTGTGGTGTCTGGTTACGCCCACATCGTCAACGGGGAGGAGCCTGTGGTGTCTGGTTACGCCCACATCGTCAACGGGGAGGATCCTGTGGTGTCTGGTTACGCCCGCCTGCAGGTGTCCCTCCAGGACTACACTGGATTTCTGCGGCGGCTCTCTGATCAACAATGGGTTGTGACTGCTGCCCGCTGCAGCGTGAAGTCAGCCTGGTATTGAACACAGCAATGGGTTGTGACTGCTGCTCACTGCAGCATGAAGTCAGCCTGGTATTGAACACAGCAATGGGTTGTGACTGCTGCTCACTGCAGCATGAAGTCAGCCTGGTATTGAACACAACAATGGGTTGTGACTGCTGCCCGCTGCAGCGTGAAGTCAGCCTGGTATTGAACACAGCAATGGGTTGTGACTGCTGCCCATTGCAGCATGAAGTCAGCCTGGTATTGAACACAGCAATGGGTTGTGACTGCTGCCCGCTGCAGCGTGAAGTCAGCCTGGTATTGAACACAGCAATGGGTTGTGACTGCTGCCCACTGCAGCGTGAAGTCAGCCTGGTATTGAACACAACAATGGGTTGTGACTGCTGCCCGCTGCAGCGTGAAGTCAGCCTGGTATTGAACACAGCAATGCCAACACCTATTTTACACTCTCTATCCCCCGTGGGCAAAGCGGTTTGAAATGACATCATTACAACGTGTTGACAATAAGATATTGATGTTGTAATGACGTCAATTGAAGTGGTTTTTGCCTGCTGGGTTGAAAGCATGAAATTGGAGTCTCATCCCATCCCCTTTTTTTGTGTGTGTTTTGTACTGACTATAATTGTTTGTTGCAGATCTTCGTGTGATCCTGGGAGATCTGTTGGCTCCACCCCCTGAGACATCCAGACCATTGTGTGGACAAGGTGGGGACAGGCTACTAAATGTATTAAAAACACAACATTTTGAAGTGAAGTTAGTATACTGGGTGCCAGTAATGTTCCTGCCTTCTGGGAAGGCTTTCCACTAGATGTAGGAACATTTCTGCTATAACAGCCTCCATTCTTCTGGGAAGGCTTTCCACTAGATGTTGGAACATTGCTGCTATAACAGCCTCCACTCTTCTAGGAAGGCTTTCCACTAGATGTTGGAACATTGCTGCTATAACAGCCTCCACTCTTCTGGGAAGGCATTCCACTAGATGTTGGAACTTTGCTGCTATAACAGCCTCCACTCTTCTAGGAAGGCTTTCCACTAGATGTTGGAACATTGCTGCTATAACAGCCTCCACTCTCCTGGGAAGGCTTTCCACTAGATGTAGGAACATTGCTGCTATAACAGCCTCCACTCTTCTGGGAAGGCATTCCACTAGATGTTGGAACATTGCTGCTATAACAGCCTCCACTCTTCTAGGAAGGCTTTCCACTAGATGTTGGAACATTGCTGCTATAACAGCCTCCACTCTTCTGGGAAGACTTTCCCCCTAGATGTAGGAACATTGCTGCTATAACAGTTTCCACTCTTCTAGGAAGGCTTTCCACTAGATGTTGGAACATTGCTGCCATAACAGCCTCCACTCTTCTGGGAAGGCTTTCCACTAGATGTAGGAACATTGCTGCTATAACAGCCTCCACTCTTCTGGGAAGGCTTTCCACTAGATGTAGGAACATTGCTGCTATAACAGCCTCCACTCTTCTGGGAAGGCTTTCCACTAGATGTAGGAACATTGCTGCTATAACAGTTTCCACTCTTCTAGGAAGGCTTTCCACTAGATGTTGGAACATTGCTGCCATAACAGCCTCCACTCTTCTGGGAAGGCTTTCCACTAGATGTAGGAACATTGCTGCTATAACAGCCTCCACTCTTCTGGGAAGGCTTTCCACTAGATGTTGGAACATTGCTGCTATAACAGCCTCCACTCTTCTGGGAAGGCTTTCCACTAGATGTTGGAACATTGCTGCTATAACAGCCTCCACTCTTCTGGGAAGGCTTTCCACTAGATGTAGGAACATTGCTGCTATAACAGCCTCCACTCTTCTGGGAAGGCTTTCCACTAGATGTAGGAACATTGCTGCTATAACAGCCTCCACTCTTCTGGGAAGGCTTTCCACTAGATGTAGGAACATTGCTGCTATAACAGCCTCCACTCTTCTGGAAGGCTTTCCACTAGATGTTGGAACATTGCTGCTATAACAGCCTCCACTCTTCTGGGAAGGCTTTCCACTAGATGTTGGAACATTGCTGCTATAACAGCCTCCACTCTTCTGGGAAGGCTTTCCACTAGATGTAGGAACATTGCTGCTATAACAGCC
Source organism: Oncorhynchus gorbuscha (assembly GCF_021184085.1). NCBI lineage: Eukaryota > Metazoa > Chordata > Actinopteri > Salmoniformes > Salmonidae > Oncorhynchus > Oncorhynchus gorbuscha. Next base: position 31,384 of record NW_025746234.1, on the reverse strand, counting down.
TCCACTCTTCTGGGAAGGCTTTCCACTAGATGTTGGAACATTGCTGCTATAACAGCCTCCACTCTTCTGGGAAGGCTTTCCACTAGATGTAGGAACATTGCTGCTATAACAGCCTCCACTCTCCTGGGAAGGCTTTCCACTAGATGTAGGAACATTGCTGCTATAACAGCCTCCACTCTTCTGGGAAGGCTTCCCACTAGATGTTGGAATATTGCTGCTATAACAGCCTCCACTCTTCTGGGAAGGCTTTCCACTAGATGTTGGAACATTGCTGCTATAACAGCCTCCACTCTTCTGGGAAGGCTTTCCACTAGATATAGGAACATTGCTGCTATAACAGCCTCCACTCTTCTGGGAAGGCTTTCCACTAGATGTTGGAACATTGCTGCTATAACAGCCTCCAAAGCTTTCCACTAGATGTTGGAACATTGCTGCAGGCGGACTTGCTTCCATTCAGCCACAAGAGCATTAGTGAGGTCGGGGCACTGATGTCGGGCGATTAGGCCTGGCTTGCAGTCGGCTTTCCAAATCATCCCAAATGTGTTTGATGGGGTTGAAGTCAGGGCTCTGTGCAGGCCGGTCAAGTTCTTCCACACCGTTCTCGACAAACCATTTTGTGCACGGGGGCATTGTCACGAGAAAGGGCCTTCACCAAACTGTGGCCGCAAAGTTGGAAGCACAGAATCTTCTAGAATGTCATTCTATGCTGTAGCGTTAACATTTCCCCTTCACTTGGAACTAAGGAGCCCGAACCATGAAAAACAGCCCCAGACCAGTATTCCTCCTTCACCAAAACAACGTGGAGTTAGTACTATGCATTGGGGCAGGAAGCGTTCTCCTGCCATCCGCCAAACACAGATTTGCCAAACCCAGCGTTTCCACTGCTCCACAGTCCAATGGCGTCGGAGCTTTGCAACCCCTCCAGCCGACGCTTGGCATTACATATGGTGATCTTAGGCTTGTGTGCAGCTGCTCGGCCATGGAAACCCATTTCATGAAGCTCCTGAATAACAGTTAGTGTGCTGATGTTGAGATTTTTACACGCTACGCTCTTCAACACTTGGCCGTCCCGTTCTGTGAGCATGGGGGACCCATGTGTCCTCAGTATGCGTCGCTGAGTCCAACAATGACTTCCCCGATGGCATGAAGTGTGTGACCTCTGGCTGGGGTCTGACCAGCTACAATGTTAACCAATCACTAGCTGAGTCCAACAATGACTTCCCTGATGGCATGAAGTGTGTGACCTCTGGCTGGGGTCTGACCAGCTACAATGGTAACCAATCACTAGCTGAGTCCAACAATGACTTCCCTGATGGCATGAAGTGTGTGACCTCTGGCTGGGGTCTGACCAGCTACAATGGTAACCAATCACTAGCTGAGTCCAACAATGACTTCCCTGATGGCATGAAGTGTGTGACCTCTGACTGGGGTCTGATCTGCTACAACGGTAATCAATAATCACTACAGCTTTTCTATCAAGATCTTCCAATCCCCAGAGGTATCATTATAAAGTCAGACAAACCTTTTCTTGACTAGCAGCATTAGTTGAAACCACTAGAAATCATGTCTAGGTAACATTTAAGTAACTTATTAAATCATGTCTAGGTAACATTTACATAACTTATTAAATCATGTCTAGGTAACATTTATGTAACTTAGTGTAATAGATTTCCATGAAAAGAAATTGGCAAAATTAGCTTATTAGCAACAAACAAACAAAACCATTTCTCAAGCAATCATTTTTCTAGGCCTGACTTGGAGTAAACTGAGTGGGGAGGAGGAAAAGTGTAAACAAGCAGTTATTGGCAGAGAGGTTTGGAACTCTCTTTATTATTGGTCTATTGCCGCAAGGTGATGTCATCATGGAAGCTGAAACTCCGCCCATACAAACCCGAGGGGAGGAGGAAAAGTGTAAACTAGCTGTTATTGGCAGAGAGGTTTGGAACTCTCTTTATTATTGGTCTATTGCCGCAAGGTGATGTCATCATGGAAAGCCCGAAACTCCTGCCCATACAAACCCGCTGATTAGAGAGTTCTGTGTAGATTGTATTTTCAACCAGCAACTATCGGGAAATAACATCGATTAAAACAAAAATGTCACACTTGTAGAGTGTTAGTTTCATCAGCTGTTGTACAGTATGATATAAAACACAGGAATAACAGAATGTTGACTGAACTGGGCCTTTATGCCTTTTAACTACTTTCTGAAGCCTGTGAAATGTTGCCTATAGTTAAGAGTTAGACTTACTTTTCTTCACAAAACCTCTTCAGGGTGAAATAATGACCTCATCCGGCCTCAAAGATCCCACAGACTGATGAAGGAGCAGACACAAATCCTCCCTCTCAACCTCCTAAGACTGAGCCCACAGACTGATACAGGAACAGGGACAAATCCTCCCTCTCAACCTCCTAAGACTGCAGCCCACAGACTGATAAAAGAGCAGACACAAATCCTTCCTCTCAACCTCCTAAGACTGCAGCCCACAGACTGATAAAAGAGCAGACACAAATCCTCCCTCTCAACCTCCTAAGACTGTTGGATCAGTGTTCCACCACTGATTCTCAGCATTTATTTATTTAACCTTTATTTAACCTTTATTTAACCTTTATTTAACCTTTATTTAACCTTTATGTGACCTTTATGTAACCTTTATTTAACCTTTATTTAACCTTTATGTAACCTTTATGTAACCTTTATGTAACCTTTATTTACCCTTTATGTAACCTTTATTTAACCTTTATTTAACCTTGATTTAACCTTTATTTAACCTTGATTTAACCTCGATTTAACCTTGATTTAACCTTTATTTAACCTTTATTTAACCTTTATTTAACCTTTATTTAACCTTTATGTAACCTTTATGTAACCTTTATTTAACCTTTATTTAACCTTGATTTAACCTTGATTTAACCTTGATTTAACCTTGATTTAACCTTTATTTAACCTTTATTTAACCTTTATGTAACCTTTATGTAACCTTTATGTAACCTTTATGTAACCTTGATTTAACCTTGATTTAACCTTGATTTAACCTTGATTTAACCTTTATGTAACCTTTATGTAACCTTTATGTAACCTTGATTTAACCTTGATTTAACCTTGATTTAACCTTGATTTAACCTTTATAGGCAGGTCAGTTAAGAACAAATTATTATTTACAAATATAGGACAAAACACACAACGACAAGAGAGACCAAGGACGACAACACAGTATGGCAGCAACGCATGACAACAACATGGCTGCAACACAACATGACACAACATGGTAGCAACACAACATGATAACATGGTAGCAACACAACATGGCAGCAACACATGACAACAACATGGCAGCAACACAACATGACACAACATGGTAGCAACACATGACAACACAGCATGGTAGCAACACAATATGGTAGCAACACAACATGACAACAGCATGGTAGCAACACAACATGACACAACAAGGCAGCAACACATGACAACACAGCATGGCAGCAACACATGACAACAACATGGCAGCAACACAACATGACACAACATGGTAGCAACACAACATGATAACATGGTAGCAACACAGCATGGTAGCAACACAACATGACACAAAATGGTAGCAACCCATGACAACACAGCATGGTAGCAACACAACATGACACAACATGGTAGCAACCCATGACAACACAGCATGGTAGCAACCCATGACAACACAGCATGGTAGCAACACAACATGACACAACATGGTAGAAACACAACATGACACAACATGGTAGCAACCCATGACAACACAACATGGTAGCAACACAACATGATAACATGGTAGCAATACAACATGGCAGCAACACAACATGACAACAACATGGTAGCAGCACAACATGACAACAACATGGAAGCAACACAACATGGTAGTAGCACAAAACATGGTACAAACATGATTGGGCACAGAGGGCAAGAAGGTAGAGACAACAATACATCGCGCAAAGCAGCCACAACTGTCAGTAAGAGTGTCCATGAGTCTTTGAATGAAGAGATAGCACGGTCCATCACATTGGTAACTGCTCAGTCGTTAGACGAGTGCTCTTAATTCAAAGCACAATGTTTCACAGCAGTTTGAAGTATAATTGACTCACAGTCAGATAATGTACAGTCATTTCCCTCACCAACAAAGACTTAACCAAACAAGACCTCTGACGGTCCATGAGTTCAACAACAAAGACTTAACCAAACAAGACCTCTGACGGTCCATGAGTTCAACAGCAACGAAGACTTAACCAAACAAGACCTCTGACGGTCCATGAGTTTAACAACAAAGACTTAACCAAACAAGACCTCTGACGGTCCATGAGTTCAACAACAACGAAGACTTAACCAAACAAGACCTCTGACGGTCCATGAGTTCAACAACAACGAAGACTTAACCAAACAAGACCTCTGACGGTCCATGAGTTCAACAACAAAGACTTAACCAAACAAGACCTCTGACGGTCCATGAGTTCAACAGCAACGAAGACTTAACCAAACAAGACCTCTGACGGTCCATGAGTTTAACAACAACGAAGACTTAACCAAACAAGACCTCTGACGGTCCATGAGTTCAACAACAAAGACTTAACCAAACAAGACCTCTGACGGTCCAGGAGTTCAACAACAAAGACTTAACCAAACAAGACCTCTGACGGTTCATGAGTTCAACAACAAAGACTTAACCAAACAAGAACTCTGACGGTCCATGAGTTCAACAACAAAGACTTAACGAATCAAGACCTCTGACGGTCCATGAGTTCAACAACAACGAAGACTTAACCAAACAAGACCTCTGACGGTCCATGAGTTCAGCAACAACGAAGACTTAACAAAACAAGACCTCTGACGGTCCATGAGTTCAGCAACAACGAAGACTTAACAAAACAAGACCTCTGACGGTCCAGGAGTTCAACAACAAAGACTTAACCAAACAAGACCTCTGACGGTCCAGGAGTTCAACAACAAAGACTTAACAAAACAAGACCTCTGACGGTCCATGAGTTCAACAACAAAGACTTAACCAAACAAGACCTCTGACGGTCCAGGAGTTCAACAACAACGAAGACTTAACCAAACAAGACCTCTGACGGTCCATGAGTTCAACAACAAAGACTTAACCAAACAAGACCTCTGACGGTCCATGAGTTCAACAGCAACGAAGACTTAACCAAACAAGACCTTGACGGTCCATGAGTTTAACAAAACAAGACTTAACTCTGACGGTCCATGAGTTCAACAACAAAGACTTAACCAAACAAGACCTCTGACGGTCCAGGAGTTCAACAACAAAGACTTAACCAAACAAGACCTCTGACGGTTCATGAGTTCAACAAGACTTAACCAAACAAGAACTCTGACGGTCCATGAGTTCAACAACAAAGACTTAACGAATCAAGACCTCTGACGGTCCATGAGTTCAACAACAACGAAGACTTAACCAAACAAGACCTCTGACGGTCCATGAGTTCAGCAACAACGAAGACTTAACAAACAAGACCTCTGACGGTCCATGAGTTCAGCAACAACGAAGACTTAACAAAACAAGACCTCTGACGGTCCAGGAGTTCAACAACAAAGACTTAACCAAACAAGACCTCTGACGGTCCATGAGTTCAACAACAACGAAGACTTAACAAAACAAGACCTCTGACGGTCCAGGAGTTCAACAACAAAGACTTAACAAAACAAGACCTCTGACGGTCCATGAGTTCAACAACAAAGACTTAACCAAACAAGACCTCTGACGGTCCAGGAGTTCAACAACAACGAAGGGGGGGTGCGTCACCTGGGTGGGTTGATTCACTGTTGTGGTCGGCCTGTCTGGGTTCCCCCCCCCCTTTGGGTTGTACCGTGTCGGAGATCTTTGTGGGCTATACTCGGCCTTGTCTCAGGATGGTAAGTTGGTGGTTGAAGATTTCCCTCTAGTGGTGTGGGGGCTGTGCTTTGGCAAAGTGGGTGGGGTTATATCCTTCCTGTTTGGCCCTGTCCGGGGGTGTCCTCGGATGGGGCCACAGTGTCTCCTGACCCTCCTGTCTCAGCCTCCAGTATTTATGCTGCAGTAGTTTATGTGTCGGGGGCTAGGGTCAGTTTGTTTATCTGGAGTACTTCTCCTGTCCTATTCGGTGTCCTGTGTGAATCTAAGTGTGCGTTCTCTAATTCTCTCCTTCTCTCTTTCTTTCTCTCTCTCGGAGGACCTGAGCCCTAGGACCATGCCCCAGGACTACCTGACATGATGACTCCTTGCTGTCCCCAGTCCACCTGACTGTGCTGCTGCTCCAGTTTCAACTGTTCTGCCTTATTATTATTTGACCATGCTGGTCATTTATGAACATTTGAACATCTTGGTCATGTTCTGTTATAATCTCTACCCGGCACAGCCAGAAGAGGACTGGCCACCCCACATAGCCCGGTTCCTCTCTAGGTTTCTTCCTAGGTTTTGGCCTTTCTAGGGAGTTTTTCCTAGCCACCGTGCTTTTACACCTGCATTGTTTGCTGTTTGGGGTTTTAGGCTGGGTTTCTGTACAGCACTTTGAGATATCAGCTGATGTAGGAAGGGCTATATAAATACATTTGATTTGATTTGATTTGATTTGACGGTCCATGAGTTCAAAAACAACGAAGACTTAACCAAACAAGACCTCTGACGGTCCAGGAGTTCAACAACAAAGACTTAACCAAACAAGATCTCTGACGGTCCATGAGTTTAACAACAACGAAGACTTAACCAAACAAGACCTCTGACGGTCCATGAGTTCAACAACAAAGACTTAACCAAACAAGACCTCTGACGGTCCATGAGTTCAGCAACAACAAAGACTTAACCAAACAAGACCTCTGACGGTCCATGAGTTCAACAACAACGAAGACTTAACAAAACAAGACCTCTGACGGTCCATGAGTTCAGCAACAACGAAGACTTAACAAAACAAGACCTCTGACGGTCCAGGAGTTCAACAACAAAGACTTAACCAAACAAGACCTCTGACGGTCCATGAGTTCAACAACAAAGACTTAACCAAACAAGACCTCTGACGGTCCATGAGTTCAACAACAAAGACTTAACCAAACAAGACCTCTGACGGTCCAGGAGTTCAACAACAACGAAGGGGGGGTGCGTCACCTGGGTGGGTTGATTCACTGTTGTGGTCGGCCTGTCTGGGTTCCCCCCCCCCTTTGGGTTGTACCGTGTCGGAGATCTTTGTGGGCTATACTCGGCCTTGTCTCAGGATGGTAAGTTGGTGGTTGAAGATTTCCCTCTAGTGGTGTGGGGGCTGTGCTTTGGCAAAGTGGGTGGGGTTATATCCTTCCTGTTTGGCCCTGTCCGGGGGTGTCCTCGGATGGGGCCACAGTGTCTCCTGACCCCTCCTGTCTCAGCCTCCAGTATTTATGCTGCAGTAGTTTATGTGTCGGGGGCTAGGGTCAGTTTGTTTATCTGGAGTACTTCTCCTGTCCTATTCGGTGTCCTGTGTGAATCTAAGTGTGCATTCTCTAATTCTCTCCTTCTCTCTTTCTTTCTCTCTCTCGGAGGACCTGAGCCCTAGGACCATGCCCCAGGACTACCTGACATGATGACTCCTTGCTGTCCCCAGTCCACCTGACTGTGCTGCTGCTCCAGTTTCAACTGTTCTGCCTTATTATTATTTGACCATGCTGGTCATTTATGAACATTTGAACATCTTGGTCATGTTCTGTTATAATCTCTACCCGGCACAGCCAGAAGAGGACTGGCCACCCCACATAGCCCGGTTCCTCTCTAGGTTTCTTCCTAGGTTTTGGCCTTTCTAGGGAGTTTTTCCTAGCCACCGTGCTTTTACACCTGCATTGTTTGCTGTTTGGGGTTTTAGGCTGGGTTTCTGTACAGCACTTTGAGATATCAGCTGATGTACGAAGGGCTATATAAATACATTTGATTTGATTTGATTTGATTTGATTTGATTTGATTTGCCGGTCCATGAGTTCAAAAACAACGAAGACTTAACCAAACAAGACCTCTGATGGTCCAGGAGTTCAACAACAAAGACTTAACCAAACAAGATCTCTGACGGTCCATGAGTTTAACCAAACACCTCTGACAACGAAGACTTAACCAAACAAGACCTCTGACGGTCCATGAGTTCAACAACAAAGACTTAACCAAACAAGACCTCTGACGGTCCATGAGTTCAGCAACAACAAAGACTTAACCAAACAAGACCTCTGACGGTCCATGAGTTCAACAACAACGAAGACTTAACAAAACAAGACCTCTGACGGTCCATGAGTTCAGCAACAACGAAGACTTAACAAAACAAGACCTCTGACGGTCCAGGAGTTCAACAACAAAGACTTAACCAAACAAGACCTCTGACGGTCCATGAGTTCAACAACAACGAAGACTTAACAAAACAAGACCTCTGACGGTCCATGAGTTCAGCAACAACGAAGACTTAACAAAACAAGACCTCTGACGGTCCAGGAGTTCAACAACAAAGACTTAACCAAACAAGACCTCTGACGGTCCAGGAGTTCAACAACAAAGACTTAACCAAACAAGACCTCTGACGGTCCATGAGTTCAACAACAAAGACTTAACCAAACAAGACCTCTGACGGTCCAGGAGTTCAACAACAAAGACTTAACCAAACAAGACCTCTGACGGTCCATGAGTTCAACAACAAAGACTTAACCAAACAAGACCTCTGATGGTCCATGAGTTCAACAACAACGAAGACTTAACCAAACAAGACCTCTGACGGTCCAGGAGTTCAACAACAAAGACTTAACCAAACAAGACCTCTGACGGTCCATGAGTTCAACAACAATGAAGACTTAACCAAACAAGACCTCTGACGGTCCAGGAGTTCAACAACAAAGACTTAACCAAACAAGACCTCTGACGGTCCATGAGTTCAACAACAACAAAGACTTAACCAAACAAGACCTCTGACGGTCCATGAGTTCAACAACAACGAAGACTTAACCAAACAAGACCTCTGACGGTCCATGAGTTCAACAACAAAGACTTAACCAAACAAGACCTCTGACGGTCCATGAGTTCAACAACAAAGACTTAACCAAACAAGACCTCTGACGGTCCATGAGTTCAACAACAACGAAGACTTAACCAAACAAGACCTCTGACGGTCCATGAGTTCAACAACAACGAAGACTTAACCAAACAAGACCTCTGACGGTCCAGGAGTTCAACAACAACGAAGACTTAACCAAACAAGACCTCTGACGGTCCATGAGTTCAACAACAAAGACTTAACCAAACAAGACCTCTGACGGTCCAGGAGTTCAACGACTTGTCATGTAACTTGTCTTGTTTTTGTGTTTGTTTTTTTGTGGACCCCAGGAAGAGCAGCGTCTGCCAAAGTTAATGGGGATCCTAATAACCAAATAGTAAACAACTATTATGAGAATGATTATTGAAAGACCCCTAAATAACTCAACTACAGTATATTCATCGTCACTATCAAAGTCATTCGAAAGGACGAGGAGGAGTAGTAGGAAGGATCGGAGGACCAATGCGCAGCGTGGCAAGTGTCCATAATATTTAATAAGAATCATGAACACTGAACAAAACAATAAACGACAACGTGAATTAACTCAACCGAAACCGTTGCGCGTGGACCAAACGCTGACACGGAAAACAAACACCCACAACTCAAAAGAGGAACCAGGCTACCTAAGTATGATTCTCAATCAGAGCATCAAGAGTCACTGCATCTCAGTGCTAGATGGCGTCACTACAGACCCTGGTACAATTAAAGGCTGTATCACAGCGGTCTAAGGTGCTGCATCTCAGTGCTAGAGGCATCACTACAGACCCTGGTTCAATTCCAGGCTGTATCACAGCGTTCTAAGTCTCTACTTCTCAGTGCTAGAGGCGTCACTACAGACCTTGGTTCAATTCCAGGCTGTATCACAATGGTCTAAGGTACTGCATCTCAGTGCTTGAGGAGTCACTACAGACCCCGGTTCCATTCCAGGCTGTATCACAACCAGCTGTGACCAGGAGTCCCATAGGTCTGGCCTTGGTAGGCTGTCATTGTGAAATAAGAATTTGTTCTAAACTGACTTGCCTAGTTAAAAAAAACGGAGGCCTAACACTGTCTTCCCATAAACCCCCTGGGTTCAAATACTATTTAAAATCATTGAGCTGAATAGTTGAGCTGAACAACAGAATAGTTACAAAAAAAAGGCAAACCTTGTCCAACTAGGCTAGATTAAACGCTCAAAGGTATTTGACAGATATCAAATCATGTTTGAACCCAGGTCTTATTGAGAAGAAGATGTTTGATGTGTTTATTAGTGATGTAGTGAGGGTGTCAGCTGGTGGCCTACAAAGCCCAGGGAGACACAAAGCATAAAGACTGCCTTGTTGACTCACCACATCAGACTTTGGTGTCATGTGAAGAGAACCAGTCGGGATACGCTGGGGAAATACCCAGAGTCATTGTCTCAGGGTGTTAGAGAATACCTAGAGTGGTTGTCTCAGGGTGTTAGAGAATACCCAGAGTGGTTGTCTCAGGGTGTTAGAGAATACCCAGAGTGGTTGTCTCGGGGTGTTAGAGAATACCCAGAGTGGTTGTCTCAGGGTGTTAGAGAATACCCAGAGTGGTTGTCTCAGGGTGTTAGAGAATACCCAGAGTGGTTGTCTCAGGGTGTTAGAGAATACCCAGAGTGGTTGTCTCAGGGTGTTAGAGAATACCCAGAGTGGTTGTCTCGGGGTGTTAGAGAATACCCAGAGTGGTTGTCTCAGGGTGTTAGAGAATACCCAGAGTGGTTGTCTCAGGGTGTTAGAGAATACCCAGAGTGGTTGTCTCAGGGTGTTAGAGAATACCTAGAGTCATTGTCTCAGGGTGTTAGAGAATACCCAGAGTGGTTGTCTCAGGGTGTTAGAGAATACCCAGAGTGGTTGTCTCAGGGTGTTAGAGAATACCCAGAGTGGTTGTCTCAGGGTGTTAGAGAATACCCAGAGTGGTTGTCTCAGGGTGTTAGAGAATACCCAGAGTGGTTGTCTCAGGGTGTTAGAGAATACCCAGAGTGGTTGTCTCAGGGTGTTAGAGAATACCCAGAGTGGTTGTCTCAGGGTGTTAGAGAATACCCAGAGTGGTTGTCTCAGGGTGTTAGAGAATACCCAGAGTGGTTGTCTCAGGGTGTTAGAGAATACCCAGAGTCATTGTCTCAGGGTGTTAGAGAATACCCAGAGTGGTTGTCTCAGGGTGTTAGAGAATACCCAGAGTGGTTGTCTCAGGGTGTTAGAGAATACCCAGAGTGGTTGTCTCAGGGTGTTAGAGAATACCCAGAGTGGTTGTCTCAGGGTGTTAGAGAATACCCAGAGTGGTTGTCTCAGGGTGTTAGAGAATACCCAGAGTGGTTGTCTCAGGGTGTTAGAGAATACCCAGAGTGGTTGTCTCGGGGTGTTAGAGAATACCCAGAGTCATTGTCTCAGGGTGTTAGAGCATACCCAGAGTGGTTGTCTCAGGGTGTTAGAGAATACCCAGAGTGGTTGTCTCAGGGTGTTAGAGAATACCCAGAGTGGTTGTCTCAGGGTGTTAGAGAATACCCAGAGTCATTGTCTCAGGGTGTTAGAGAATACCCAGAGTGGTTGTCTCAGGGTGTTAGAGAATACCCAGAGTCATTGTCTCAGGGTGTTAGAGAATACCCAGAGTGGTTGTCTCAGGGTGTTAGAGAATACCTAGAGTGGTTGTCTCAGGGTGTTAGAGAATACCCAGAGTGGTTGTCTCAGGGTGTTAGAGAATACCCAGAGTGGTTGTCTCAGGGTGTTAGAGAATACCCAGAGTGGTTGTCTCAGGGTGTTAGAGAATACCCAGAGTGGTTGTCTCAGGGTGTGTTAGTCTCAGAATACCCAGAGTCATTGTCTCAGGGTGTTAGAGAATACCCAGAGTGGTTGTCTCAGGGTGTTAGAGAATACCCAGAGTGGTTGTCTCAGGGTGTTAGAGAATACCCAGAGTGGTTGTCACAGGGTGTTAGAGAATACCCAGAGTCATTGTCTCAGGGTGTTAGAGAATACCCAGAGTGGTTGTCTCAGGGTGTTAGAGAATACCTAGAGTGGTTGTCTCAGGGTGTTAGAGAATACCCAGAGTGGTTGTCTCAGGGTGTTAGAGAATACCCAGAGTGGTTGTCTCAGGGTGTTAGAGAATACCCAGAGTCATTGTCTCAGGGTGTTAGATAATACCCAGAGTGGTTGTCTCAGGGTGTTAGAGAATACCCAGAGTGGTTGTCTCAGGGTGTTAGAGAATACCCAGAGTGGTTGTCTCAGGGTGTTAGAGAATACCCAGAGTCATTGTCTCAGGGTGTTAGAGAATACCCAGAGTGGTTGTCTCAGGGTGTTAGAGAATACCCAGAGTGGTTGTCTCAGGGTGTTAGAGAATACCTAGAGTGGTTGTCTCAGGGTGTTAGAGAATACCCAGAGTGGTTGTCTCAGGGTGTTAGAGAATACCCAGAGTGGTTGTCTCAGGGTGTTAGAGAATACCCAGAGTGGTTGTCTCAGGGTGTTAGAGAATACCCAGAGTGGTTGTCTCAGGGTGTTAGAGAATACCCAGAGTGGTTGTCTCAGGGTGTTAGAGAATACCCAGAGTGGTTGTCTCAGGGTGTTAGAGAATACCCAGAGTCATTGTCTCAGGGTGTTAGAGAATACCCAGAGTGGTTGTCTCAGGGTGTTAGAGAATACCCAGAGTGGTTGTCTCAGGGTGTTAGAGAATACCCAGAGTGGTTGTCTCAGGGTGTTAGAGAATACCCAGAGTGGTTGTCTCAGGGTGTTAGAGAATACCCAGAGTGGTTGTCTCAGGGTGTTAGAGAATACCCAGAGTGGTTGTCTCAGGGTGTTAGAGAATACCCAGAGTCATTGTCTCAGGGTGTTAGAGAATACCCAGAGTGGTTGTCTCAGGGTGTTAGAGAATACCCAGAGTCATTGTCTCAGGGTGTTAGAGAATACCTAGAGTGGTTGTCTCAGGGTGTTAGAGAATACCTAGAGTGGTTGTCTCAGGGTGTTAGAGAATACCCAGAGTCAAATCAAATCAAATCAAATTGTATTTGTCACATACACATGGTTAGCAGATGTTAATGCGAGTGTAGCGAAATGCTTGTGCTTCTAGTTCCGACAATGCAGTGATAACCAACAAGTAATCTAACTAACAATTCCAAAACTACTGTCTTATACACAGTGTAAGGGGATAAGGAACATGTACATAAGGATATATGAATGAGTGATGGTACAGAGCAGCATACAGTAGATGGTATCGAGTACAGTATATACATATGAGATGAGTGTGTAGACAAAGTAAACAAAGTGGCATAGTTAAAGTGGCTAGTAATACATGTGTTACATAAGGATGCAGTCGATGTTGTAGAGTACAGTATATACATATGCATATGAGATGAATAATGTAGGGTAAGTAACATTATATAAGGTAGCATTGTTTAAAGTGGCTAGTGATATATTTACATCATTTCCCATCAATTCCCATTATTAAAATGGCTGGAGTTGGGTCAGTGTCAATGACAGTGTGTTGGCAGCTGCCACTCAATGTTAGTGGTGGCTATTTAACAGTCTGATGGCCTTGAGATAGAAGCTGTTTTTCAGTCTCTCGGTCCCAGCTTTGATGCACCTGTACTGACCTCGCCTTCTGGATGATAGCGGGGTGAACAGGCAGTGGTTCGGGTGGTTGATGTCCTTGATGATCTTTATGGCCTTCCTGTAACAACGGGTGGTGTAGGTGTCCTGGAGGGCAGGTAGTTTGCCCCCGGTGATGCGTTGTGCAGTCCTCACTACCCTCTGGAGAGCCTTACGGTTGAGGGCGGAGCAGTTGCCGTACCAGGCGGTGATACAGCCCGCCAGGATGCTCTCGATTGTGCATCTGTAGAAGTTTGTGAGTGCTTTTGGTGACAAGCCGAATTTCTTCAGCCTCCTGAGGTTGAATAGGCGCTGCTGCGCTTCTTCACGACGCTGTCAGTGTGAGTGGACCAATTCAGTTTGTCTGTGATGTGTATGCCGAGGAACTTAAAACTAGCTACCCTCTCCACTACTGTTCCATCGATGTGGATAGGGGGAGTTCCCTCTGCTGTTTCCTGAAGTCCACAATCATCTCCTTAGTTTTGTTGACGTTGAGTGTGAGGTTATTTTCCTGACACCACACTCCAAGGGCCCTCACCTCCTCCCTGTAGGCCGTCTCGTCGTTGTTGGTAATCAAGCCTACCACTGTTGTGTCGTCCGCAAACTTGATGATTGAGTTGGAGGCGTGCGTGGCCACGCAGTCGTGGGTGAACAGGGAGTACAGGAGAGGGCTCAGAACGCACCCTTGTGGGGCCCCGTGTTGAGGATCAGCGGGGAGGAGATGTTGTTGCCTACCCTCACCACCTGGGGGCGGCCCGTCAGGAAGTCCAGTACCCAGTTGCACAGGGCGGGGTCGAGACCCAGGGTCTCGAGCTTGATGACGAGCTTGGAGGGTACTATGGTGTTGAATGCCGAGCTGTAGTCGATGAACAGCATTCTCACATAGGTATTCCTCTTGTCCAGGTGGGTTAGGGCAGTGTGCAGTGTGGTTGAGATTGCATCGTCTGTGGACCTATTTGGGCGGTAAGCAAATTGGAGTGGGTCTAGGGTGTCAGGTAGGGTGGAGGTGATATGGTCCTTGACTAGTCTCTCAAAGCACTTCATGATGACGGAAGTGAGTGCTACGGGCGGTAGTCGTTTAGCTCAGTTACCTTAGCTTTCTTGGGAACAGGAACAATGGTGGCCCTCTTGAAGCATGTGGGAACAGCAGACTGGTATAGGGATTGATTGAATATGTCCGTAAACACACCGGCCAGCTGGTCTGCGCATGCTCGGAGGGCGCGGCTGGGGATGCCGTCTGGGCCTGCAGCCTTGCGAGGGTTAACACGTTTAAATGTCTTACTCACCTCGGCTGCCGTGAAGGAGAGACTGCATGTTTCCGTTGCAGGCCGTGTCAGTGGCACTGTATTGTCCTCAAAGCGGGCAAAAAAGTTATTTAGTCTGCCTGGGAGCAAGACATCCTGGTCCGTGACTGGGCTGGATTTCATCTTGTAGTCCGTGATTGACTGTAGAGCCTGCCACATGCCTCTTGTGTCTGAGCCATTGAATTGAGATTCCACTTTGTCTCTGTACTGGTTGTCTCAGGGTTTTAGAGAATACCCAGAGTGGTTGTCTCAGGGTGTTAGAGAATACCCAGAGTGGTTGTCTCAGGGTGTTAGAGAATACCCAGAGTGGTTGTCTCAGGGTGTTAGAGAATACCCAGAGTGGTTGTCTCAGGATGTTAGAGAATACCCAGAGTGGTTGTCTCAGGGTTTTAGAGAATACCCAGAGTGGTTGTCTCAGGGTGTTAGAGAATACCCAGAGGGGTTGTCTCAGGGTGTTAAAGAATACCCAGAGTGGTTGTCTCAGGGTGTTAGAGAATACTCAGAGGGGTTGTCTCAGGGTGTTAGAGAATACCCAGAGTGGTAGTGTTGACCTTTAGAGGGCAGTTGGGTTGACCTTTGAGGAGCAGTAGTGTTGACCTTTAAGGGGCAGTAGTGTTGAACTTTAAGGGGCAGTAGCGTTGACCTTTAAGGGGCAGTAGCATTGACCTTTAAGGGGCAGTTGTCTTGACCTTTAAGGGGCAGTAGCATTGACCTTTAAGGGGCAGTTGCAGACCTTGTCATTGACCTTTAAGGGGCAGTAGCATTGACCTTTAAGGGGCAGTTTGACCTTTAAGGGGCAGTAGCATTGACATTTAAGGGGCAGTAGCATTGACCTTTAAGGGGCAGTAGCATTGACCTTTAAGGGGCAGTAGCATTGACCTTTAAGGGGCAGTAGCATTGACCTTTAAGGGGCAGTAGCATTGACCTTTAAGGGGCAGTAGCATTGACCTTTAAGGGGCAGTTTACGTTTAGGGGCAGTAGCATTGACCTTTAAGGGGCAGTAGCATTGAGGCATTGACCTTTAAGGGGCAGTAGCATTGACCTTTAAGGGGCAGTAGCATTGACCTTTAAGGGGCAGTAGCTTGACCTTTAAGGGGCAGTAGCGTTGACCTTTAAAGGGCAGTAGCATTGACCTTTAAGGGGCAGTAGCGTTGACCTTTAAGGGGCAGTAGCATTGACCTTTAAGGGGCAGTAGCAGACCTTTAGCAGTTTTAAGACCATTTAAGGGGCAGTAGCGTTGACCTTTAAGGGGCAGTAGCATTGACCTTTAAGGGGCAGTAGCATTGACCTTTAAGGGGCAGTAGCATTGACCTTTAAGGGGCAGTATCATTGACCTTTAAGGGGCAGTAGCATTGACCTTTAAGGGGCAGTAGCATTGACCTTTAAGGGGCAGTAGCGTTGACCTTTAAGGGGCAGTAGTGTTGACCTTTAAGGGGCAGTAGCATTGACCTTTAAGGGGCAGTAGCCTTGACCTTTAAGGGGCAGTAGCTTTGACCTTTAAGGGGCAGTAGCGTTGACCTTTAAAGGGCAGTAGCATTGACCTTTAAGGGGCAGTAGCATTGACCTTTAAGGGGCAGTTGTCTTGACCTTTAAGGGGCAGTAGCATTGACCTTTAAGGGGCAGTAGCATTGACCTTTAAGGGGCAGTAGTGTTGACCTTTAAGGGGCAGTTGTGTTGACCGTATGGCTCCGATCCAGACTAGTGCGTTAGGCAGTGTGAGTGTGAGTGTGTTGCATGTCAAAGGAGATGTCACCTAGAGGCTGCCATTTAGTGGAGATATCCCCTAGAGGCTGCCATTTAGTGGTGATATCACCTAGAGGCTGCCATTTAGTGGAGATATCACCTAGAGGCTGCCATTTAGTGGAGATATCACCTACAGGCTGCCATTTAGTGGTGATATCACCTAGAGGCTGCCATTTAGTGGAGATATCACCTAGAGGCTACCATTTAGTGGTGATATCACCTAGAGGCTGCCATTTAGGGAGATATCCCCTAGAGGCTGCCATTTAGTGGTGATATCATCTAGAGGCTGCCATTTAGTGGTGATGTCACCTAGAGGCTGCCATTTAGTGGTGATGTCACCTAGAGGCTGCCATTTAGTGGTGATATCACCTAGAGGCTGCCATTTAGTGGAGATATCCCCTAGAGGCTGCCATTTAGTGGTGATATCACCTAGAGGCTGCCATTTAGTGGAGATATCACCTAGAGGCTGCCATTTAGTGGAGATATCACCTAGAGGCTGCCATTTAGTGGTGATATCACCTAGAGGCTGCCATTTAGTGGTGATATCACCTAGAGGCTGCCATTTAGTGGAGATATCCCCTAGAGGCTGCCATTTAGTGGTGATATCACCTAGAGGCTGCCATTTAGTGGTGATATCATCTAGAGGCTGCCATTTAGTGGTGATGTCACCTAGAGGCTGCCATTTAGTGGTGATATCACCTAGAGGCTGCCATTTAGTGGAGATATCACCTAGAGGCTGCCATTTAGTGGTGATATCACCTAGAGGCTGCCATTTAGTGGTGATGTCACCTAGAGGCTGCCATTTAGTGGTGATGTCACCTAGAGGCTGCCATTTAGTGGTGATATCACCTAGAGGCTGCCATTTAGTGGAGATATCACCTAGAGGCTGCCATTTAGTGGTGATGTCACCTAGAGGCTGCCATTTAGTGGTGATATCACCTAGAGGCTGCCATTTAGTGGTGATATCACCTAGAGGCTGCCATTTAGTGGAGATATCACCTAGAGGCTGCCATTTAGTGGTGATATCACCTAGAGGCTGCCATTTAGTGGTGATATCACCTAGAGGCTGCCATTTAGTGGAGATATCACCTAGAGGCTGCCATTTAGTGGAGATATCACCTAGAGGCTGCCATTTAGGGAGATATCACCTAGAGGCTGCCATTTAGTGGTGATATCACCTAGAGGCTGCCATTTAGGGAGATATCACCTAGAGGCTGCCATTTAGTGGAGATATCACCTAGAGGCTGCCATTTAGTGGAGATATCACCTAGAGGCTGCCATTTAGTGGTGATATCACCTAGAGGCTGCCATTTAGTGGAGATATCACCTAGAGGCTGCCATTTAGTGGAGATATCACCTAGAGGCTGCCATTTAGTGGTGATATCACCTAGAGGCTGCCATTTAGGGAGATATCACCTAGAGGCTGCCATTTAGTGGAGATATCACCTAGAGGCTGCCATTTAGTGGAGATATCACCTAGAGGCTGCCATTTAGTGGTGATATCACCTAGAGGCTGCCATTTAGTGGAGATATCACCTAGAGGCTGCCATTTAGTGGAGATATCACCTAGAGGCTGCCATTTAGTGGTGATATCACCTACCAGTGGTGAGGCTGCCATTTAGTGGAGATATCACCTAGAGGCTGCCATTTAGTGGAGATATCACCTAGAGGCTGCCATTTAGTGGAGATATCCCCTAGAGGCTGCCATTTAGTGGTGATATCACCTAGAGGCTGCCATTTAGTGGAGATATCACCTAGAGGCTGCCATTTAGTGGAGATATCACCTAGAGGCTGCCATTTAGTGGAGATATCACCTAGAGGCTGCCATTTAGTGGTGATGTCACCTAGAGGCTGCCATTTAGTGGAGATATCACCTAGAGGCTGCCATTTAGTGGTGATATCACCTAGAGGCTGCCATTTAGTGGAGATATCACCTAGTATATGATGCAATGTATCATCACAGTGTGTTTATGAATCCTAAAGGAGATATCCCCTAGTATATGATGTAATGTATCATCACAGTGTGTTTATGAATCCTAGAGATATCCCCTAGTATATGTTGTAATGTATCATCACAGTGTGTTTATGAATCCTAGAGATATCCCCTAGTATATGATGTAATGTATCATCACAGTGTGTTTATGAATCCTAAAGGAGATATCCCCTAGTATATGATGTAATGTATCATCACAGTGTGTTTATGAATCCTAAAGGAGATATCCCCTAGTATATGATGTAATGTATCATCACAGTGTGTTTATGAATCCTAAAGGAGATATCCCCTAGTATATGATGTAATGTATCATCACAGTGTGTTTATGAATCCTAAAGAGATATCCCCTAGTATATGATGTAATGTATCATCACAGTGTGTTTATGAATCCTAAAGGAGATATCCCCTAGTATATGATGTAATGTATCATCACAGTGTGTTTATGAATCCTAAAGGAGATATCCCCTAGTATATGATGTAATGTATCATCACAGTGTGTTTATGAATCCTAAAGGAGATATCCCCTAGTATATGATGTAATGTATCATCACAGTGTGTTTATGAATCCTAGAGATATCCCCTAGTATATGATGTAATGTATCATCACAGTGTGTTTATGAATCCTAAAGGAGATATCCCCTAGTATATGATGTAATGTATCATCACAGTGTGTTTATGAATCCTAAAGGAGATATCCCCTAGTATATGATGTAATGTATCATCACAGTGTGTTTATGAATCCTAAAGGAGATATCCCCTAGTATATGATGTAATGTATCATCACAGTGTGTTTATGAATCCTAAAGGAGATATCCCCTAGTATATGTTGTTATGTATCATCGTCATAGAGACCATTTTTCTTTTCTATGACACAAAATAATTACTTTTTTTATTATTTCATTTTCATTCATAAGATACAATAAATTACTATTTGCACTGATTTCTTTAACTTACCCAGAGAGTGTTGGACTTTCAAAATAATGGCTGCCAATTTAATAAAAAGCTGTTTCCCTATTATGGAATATATATTGTCAACTACAGATATTTAAATATATATATATATATATATATATATATATAATTCATTATGCAAGTTTCACATACTGGAGTCTTAAACCATGTAGCAGAAACTGTTCTGCCTCACAATTTAACTACTGTTAAGATTCTGGGCACATGATGAACATACGGAACCTGATTCACTATTTAAAATCATTAAACAAAATTTTAAATGTCAACTTTTGATTTGAGTAATGTAAGTATTTTACATTCTGGCCTCTTTAAGAAATAAATATGTTCTCAGTTGTTTTTAAGATTAAAAATAATTAACAAAAAAAAAAAAATCTCAGCCAATATTTTTTTAAGACAATTATATTACCTTTTTAGAGATTGATTTTGTCTTTCGACTTTCATTGAACGATAAATGTACACCCAACGTAACATCCATCTAACCTATCGGGAAAAAAATCAAATAAAAAATAAAACACAACCAGAGTTAACATCAAGAAGAAAAAACAACGTAACGAGAGTGTCCTATTGGCCGGTCTCACTGATGCATCCTGGGATGTATAGTCTGTGTTTGCGTGCTCATAAAATCAAGCCTTGCGGATATGGATTAGATACTGACTGTAGACTGGCAGAGAAAGGGGCCCCACCGTGAGAGGGGGCGTAGAGGGTTTTCTAGGAGTGTTTTAGGGACGCCGGTGAGCGCCGGCGCAGGCCGTCCTACGGCAGTAGCAGATGGAGCCGAACATTCGGGGATAGCGGGTATCGCAGGGGTCGCAGCAGGGCAGCGTGTTACCCAGACAGGACTGCTGGTGGGGGATACAGCGACGGGGAGAACGCATGGCCCTGCTCTGCAGCTGCATCGCCTCAGCAACATCCTGGTGGATGGACAGACGAGACAGAACACAGACAGGGCCAATGTTAGACAGTGGAGGGAGGGAGGGGACCCAGAACACAGACAGGACCAATGTTAGACAGTGGAGGGAGGTTTCTAGGGAGGGAGGGAGGGAAGGGAGGGAGGGAGGGAGGGAGGGAGGGAGGGACAGGGAGGGAGGGAGGGAGAGGGAGGGAGGGAGGGAGGGAGGGAGGGAGGGAGGGGACCCATTACAGCAGGGCAGCGTGTTGAAGAAGAGGTACTAGCAGGTTTCTACAGCAGGGCAGGGTGTTGAAGAAGAGGTACTAGCAGGTTTCTACAGCAGGGCAGCGTGTTGAAGAAGAGGTACTAGCAGGTTTCTACAGCAGGGCAGCGTGTTGCCCAGACAGGACTGCTGGTGAGGGGATACAGTGACAGGGAGAACTCATGGCTCTGCTCCCACAGCTGCACAGCCTCAGCCTGGTGGAATGCATGACCCAACCAGTTAGCCTGGTCCGACCCAGAAGGAGCCAGAGGGCAGGAGCCTCTGTTTCTATAGCGTGAGGCAGCTTGATGTTGCTTTGATGTACAAGTACAGCCTCTGGACAGAATGTTAGACAGTAGACACCACACATACAGACAGACAGTAGACACCACAGATACAGACAGACAGATGGACACACACACATACAGACAGACAGTAGACACCACACATACAGACAGACAGATGGACACACACACATACAGACAGACAGATGGACACACACATACAGACAGACAGTAGACACCACACATACAGACAGACAGATGGACACACACACATACAGACAGACAGTAGACACCACACATACAGACAGACAGATGGACACACACACATACAGACAGACAGTAGACACCACACATACAGACAGACAGTAGACACCACACATACAGACAGACAGATGGACACACACACATACAGACAGACAGTAGACACCACACATACAGACAGACAGATGGACACACACACATACAGACAGACAGTAGACACCACACATACAGACAGACAGATGGACACACACACATACAGACAGACAGTAGACACCACACATACAGACAGACAGATGGACACACACACATACAGACAGACAGTAGACACCACACATACAGACAGACAGATGGACACACACAAATACAGACAGACAGTAGACACCACACATACAGACAGACAGATGGACACACACATACAGACAGACAGTAGACACCACACATACAGACAGACAGTAGACACCACACATACAGACAGACAGATGGACACACACACATACAGACAGACAGTAGACACCACACATACAGACAGACAGATGGACACACACACACATACAGACAGACAGTAGACACCACACATACAGACAGACAGTAGACACCACACATACAGACAGACAGATGGACACACACACATACAGACAGACAGTAGACACCACACATACAGACAGACAGTAGACACCACACATACAGACAGACAGATGGACACACACACATACAGACAGACAGTAGACACCACACATACAGACAGACAGTAGACACCACACATACAGACAGACAGATGGACACAGTAGATACCACACATACAGACAGACAGTAGATTCAAAATCCACACAAACACATACAGACATACAGACAGACAGTAGACACACACATACAGACAGACAGTAGACACCACACATACAGACAGACAGATGGACACACACACATACAGACAGACAGTAACTGACACTCACAAAATCATACAGACAGACAGTAACACCTAACTCCTAACATAAACAGACAACAATAGCTCCTAACAAACAACAACCCTACAGACAGACCCTAACTCCTAACCTAACCCTAACTCCTAACAAACCTAACAACCTAACCTAACTCCTAACCCTAACTCTAAACCTAACCCTAACTCCTAACCAACCCTAACTCTAAACCTAACCCTAACTCCTAACCCTAGACAAACCTAACCCTAACACCACACATACAACAGACAGTAACAATGTCCCTTCACATATCCTTGGTAGACAGACAGATGGACACCTAACCTGAACCCTAAACACACTAACTAAACAGACAGATGGACACAACACAAACACCCTAATGTTTGTTTTACTATCATTGTGGGGACCAAACAACTGATTCTCATTCAAAAGTGGCATTTTCCCAAACTTTAACACCTAACCCCTAACTCCTAACCCTAAACCTTAACACTGATGTCCTAACCCTAAACATTAAACTTAACCCTAGCTCCTAACTCCTAACCCTTAACCTAAACCTAACCCTTTAACCCTAACCCCTAACCCCTACCTCCTTACCTTAACTCCTAACCCTAACCCTAACCTCTAACCCCTCAACTCCTAACCTTAAACCCTTAACTCTAACTCTAAGCTCCTAACTCCTAACCCTAACCAATCAATTAATCAATCCTAACCAGAACTCCTATCCCTAACTCCTACCCTAACTTCTTAAACCTAACCCTAACTCCTAACCAACTCCTAAAATCCTAAACCTAACCCTTAACCTAACCACCTAAGCCTTAAATAGCACACTGGCGAAGTGTCTGAATGTCCCTTCTTTTACTATCCTTGGTAGAACGTCTGGTCTCCATAAGTACACAGTAGTGAACCCTAAACACACTGGTGTTCTAACCGAGTGGACAAAACATTAAGGACACCACCTTAATGTTGAGTTGTACCCCACCCAGCTTGTCTCCTCCACTTCATCTACACTGGCTGAAGTGGCATCGATAAGGGATCCAGGTTTCACCTGGATTCACCTGGTCAGTCGTGTAACTGTTTGAAACTCAGTGTACACCAAACAATGTTCCACTGCCTGACTGAAAGCATGTTAAAATCCATGTTAACACGATCCACGCTGTCATAACAATCCAGTAATGATTTAAATAGTATATTGATCCACCTCATCGTAGGTTTCCATGTCCATCAGCAGCTCCTCCTCCTTCTCCTCTTCCTCCTCAGACACTCTGAAACCAATCCCCTCTAACTGACTGATCCAGCCTTTACCTGAGGGGAGAAACAATCAATCAATCAATTAATCAATCAATCAGAATGGGATCCAGTCTCCAGAGACAATGACTTCAATCCACTGCTAACTGACTGATCCAGCTTTCTGGAACAATCCACTGCTAACTGACTGATCCAGCTTTCCAGAACAATCCACTGCTAACTGACTGATCCAGCTTTCTGGAACAATCCACTGCTAACTGACTGATCCAGCTTTCTGGAACAATCCACTGTTAACTGACTGATCCAGCTTTCTGGAACAATCCACTGCTAACTGACTGATCCAGCTTTCTGGAACAATCCACTGTTAACTGACTGATCCAGCTTTCTGGAACAATCCACTGTTAACTGACTGATCCAGCTTTCTGGAACAATCCACTGTTCTTTCTCACCTGGACAGTAATCACCGTCTACCTAATTACAGAAAATGCAACAACAACAAAAAACTAACCTATATCGGAGAGGAAGGAGTCGTCGGTGCGTCTGAGGCCGGGATGGGAGTCGTCTAGACGAACGTTTCCATGAACCAGTCCTGTAGCCAGCTGGATCAGGCACAGGGTCCAGCAGTATGGGAATACTGAGTTGACCATGCTGATACACTACAACGCTTCACTGAGTGCTGCTTCACTAACGGCTGCTTCACTGAGTGTTGCTTCACTGAGTGCTGCTTCACTGAGTGCTGCTTCACTGATGGCTGCTTCACTGAGTGCTGCTTCACTGAGTGCTGCTTCACTGAGTGCTGCTTCACTGATGGCTGCTTCACTGAGTGCTGCTTCACTGAGTGCTGCTTCACTGAGTGCTGCTTCACTGAGTGCTGCTTCACCGACGGCTGCTTCACTGAGGAAGAGAGCTGAGGAAGAGCCATGCATAGATGGGGGTTATGTCATTACAGTTAAATAACTTTGTTGTTTTGCCTAAAATCATTGACAAAGGACATTCATTCTAAATGTTTGAGGTATTCTACACAGTCTCTTTTTAAAAACTTAAATATCGAATAATTCTGTTTGAGCTATTTTAACCGTAATACACTGCAAAACAGCCTATTTGATTGTGATCTACAAGTGATGTGTAGAGATCTGAGAGAGTTGCAGATATTGTCATAATTTCTCCTCAAGCATTGTAACCGTTGGAACATCAGAGAACTCGCACACACACACACACACACACACACACACACACACACACACACACACACACACACACACACACACACACACACACACACACACACACACACACACACACACACACACACACACACACACACACACAGACACAGACACACACAGACACACACACAGACACAGACACACACACACACACACACACACACACACACACACACACAGACACAGACACAGACACAGACACACACAGACACAGACACACACACACACACACACACACACACACACACACACACACACACACACACACACACACACACACACACACACACAGACACACACACAGACACAGACACAGACACACACACACACACACACACACACACACACACACACCACAACAGCAGTTACATTAGACAAAGTGTCCAGTTGTTTGCGCTTGGCTGAACCTCAGAGGAACATACAGTATTAGATATTAGACAAGTCACATTTGTTTTGTGTGTGTGTGTGTGTGTGTGTGTGTGTGTGTGTGTGTGTGTGTGTGTGTGTGTGTGTGTGTGTGTGTGTGTGTGTGTGTGTGTGTGTGTGTGTGTGTGTGTGTGTGTGTGTGTGTGTGTGTGTGTGTGTGTGTGTGTGTGTGTGAGAGAAAAGAGCGAATAAGAGAGAGTTAGAGTGGCAGAGAGCGACAGAAAGACAGGGAGACAGAGAGAGAGATACAGAGAAAGAGAGAGAGATAGATAGAGAGAGAGAGACAGAGAGAGATAGAGAGAGACCTGAGAGAGATAGAGAGAGACCTGAGAGAGATAGAGACAGAGTTAGAGGCAGAGAGAGATAGAGATGGAGAGAGAAAGCAACAAAGAGGAAGACCGAGAGAGACACAGAGAGAGATACAAGGAAAGAGAGACACAGAGAGAGATACAAGGAAAGAGAGACACAGAGAGAGATACAAGGAAAGAGAGACAGAGAGAGAGAGACAGAGAGAGATAGAGATAGAGAAAGAGACGGAGAGAGA
The DNA here is from genome assembly GCF_021184085.1 of Oncorhynchus gorbuscha. NCBI lineage: Eukaryota > Metazoa > Chordata > Actinopteri > Salmoniformes > Salmonidae > Oncorhynchus > Oncorhynchus gorbuscha. The sequence continues at coordinate 5,678 of NW_025746234.1, read as the reverse complement.
GACAGAGAGAGATAGAGAAAGAGACAGAGAGAGAGAGAGAGCCTGAGGGAGACAGCGAGAGACACAGAGAGATACAGAGAAAGAGGGAGACAGAGAGAGAGAGAAACACACAGAGCAGCTACTGGGTTGTTCAGCTCACCTGTGGCTCCGTGGACTCCTGTGTCTGCGAGTGATCCTCCCATGGTGAGACCAAGAGTCTCTTTATAAAGATGCCCTGAGGAGGGAAGGAGGGAGGAGGTAAGGAGGGATGAGGGAGGCCAGCCCACAGCAGCAGCTACATGGGGGGGGGGGGTGAAGAGGAGGAGGAGGAGGAAGAGGAGGAGTGCTCACAGTCATGGGCCTTTTCTCAATTGCAAAAACCCTGCGTCCTCTCTTCTCTCTAGTCGTCTCCTTATCAAAACCCATTAGTGGAGAAGGTGAGAGGGGTGGGAGTATGCAATTGATAAACGCATAGCGTTGCCTAGCTCTCTTCAGCCCAGGGTCGTAGTCATAAGCGTCCACAGTAGCAAAACGCTTTGCAATCTATAATGAAAATGAGTGTTTCTTATTGGACACGTTTAGGTCGTCCCTCCCTGTTTCAGACCGTTTTCTTCTTGCTTGGTTCCTAGTGAATAGGAGAGTAGTGGGCAGAAGGAGTGGTCATAGAGATAGTCAGTGTGGTCTCGGTCTGCCAAACCCTCTCCTAACTCGGACGAAGCTGGGCCAAATGTGCGCCGTCTCATAGGTCTCCCAGTCATGGCCAGCTGTGACACAGGCTGGGGATTGAACCCGGGTCTTTAGTAACGCCTCAAGCACTGCGATGCCTTAGACCGCTGCGCCACTCGGGAAGCTGCCGCAGATCGATTTTAACAAACAATTGCCCCCCCCCAAAATATGAGGCCCTCCGTTGAATTTAAAAATCCCGAAGTGGCCCTCGAGCCAAAAAGTTTGCCCAATCCTGCTCTAGTCTATCCTAGTGTTGATGTCAGGAGAGGTTCAAAGCCTGTTGGTAAAACATGCTCTAGTCTATCTTAGGGCAATCAGGTAGCCACAGTCATAATAACTGTTGTCATTATAATGAGCTGGTCTCTCTACATTTGGACATATTTTGATAGTTTTAACATTTAATAAATCATTATGGACAGGTTAGTGTCTATAGTCTCTACATCATTATGGACAGGTTAGTGTCTATAGTTTCTACATCATTATGGACAGGTTAGTGTCTATAGTCTCTACATCATTATGGACAGGTTAGTGTCTATAGTTTCTACATCATTATGGACAGGTTAGTGTCTATAGTCTCTACATCATTATGGACAGGTTAGTGTCTATAGTCTCTACATCATTATGGACAGGTTAGTGTCTATAGTCTCTACATCATTATGGACAGGTTAGTGTCTATAGTCTCTACATCATTATGGACAGGTTAGTGTCTATAGTTTCTCCATCATTATGGACAGGTTAGTGTCTATAGTCTCTACATCATTATGGACAGGTTAGTGTCTATAGTTTCTATATCATTATGGACATTTTCTAGTTTCTACAATTATGGACAGCCTTGCATTGTTTCTACATCAGTATGGACAGGTTAGTGTCTATAGTCTCTACATCATTATGGACAGGTTAGTGTCTATAGTCTCTACATCATTATGGACAGGTTAGTGTCTATAGTCTCTACATCATTATGGACAGGTTAGTGTCTATAGTCTCTACATCATTATGGACAGGTTAGTGTCTATAGTCTCTACATCATTATGGACAGGTTAGTGTCTATAATCATTATGGACAGGTTAGTGTCTATAGTCTCTACATCATTATGGACAGGTTAGTGTCTATAGTCTCTAATCATTATGGACAGGTTAGTGTCTATAGTATATAGGATTAGTGTCTATAGTCTAACATCATTATGGACAGATTAGTGTCTATGCCTAATCATTATGGACAGGTTAGTGTACTATAATAATGACAGGTGTGTACTATAGTCTCTAATATATAGGTGTGTACTATAATATATAGATGTGTACTATAATATATAGATGTGTACTATAATATATAGATGTGTACTATGTCATAATATTTAGGTGTGTACTATAATATATAGATTAGTGTCTATGACTATAATATATAGATGTGTACTTAATATATAGATGTTAACATAATATATAGATGTGTACTATAATATATAGATGTGTACTATGCATAATATATAGATGTGTACTATAATATATAGATGTGTACTATAATATATAGATGTGTACTATAATATATAGATGTGTACTATAATATATAGATGTGTACTATAATATATAGATGTGTACTATGCATAATATATAGATGTGTACTATAATATATAGATGTGTACTATGTATAATATATAGATGTGTACTATATATATATAGATGTGTACTATAATATATAGATGTGTACTATAATATATAGATGTGTACTATAATATATAGATGTGTACTATGTATAATATATAGGTGTGTACTATGTATAATATATAGATGTGTACTATAATATATAGATGTGTACTATAATATATAGATGTGTACTATAATATATAGATGTGTACTATAATATATAGATGTGTACTATGCATAATATATAGGTGTGTACTATGTATAATATATAGATGTGTACTATAATATATAGATGTGTACTATAATATATAGATGTGTACTATGCATAATATATAGGTGTGTACTATGTATAATATATAGATGTGTACTATAATATATAGATGTGTACTATAATATATAGATGTGTACTATGCATAATATATAGGTGTGTACAATGTATAATATATAGATGTGTACTATAATATATAGGTGTGTACTATGCATAATATATAGGTGTGTACTATGTATAATATATAGATGTGTACTATAATATATAGATGTGTACTATAATATATAGATGTGTACTATGCATAATATATAGGTGTGTACTATATAATATATAGATGTGTACTATAATATATAGATGTGTACTATAATATATAGATGTGTACTATGCATAATATATAGATGTGTACTATAATATATAGATGTGTATATAATATATAGATGTGTACTATAATATATAGATGTGTACTATAATATATAGATGTGTACTATAATATATAGATGTGTACTATATAATATATAGATGTGTACTATGTATAATATATAGATGTGTACTATAATATATAGGTGTGTACTATGTATAATATATAGATGTGTACTATAATATATAGATGTGTACTATAATATATAGATGTGTACTATAATATATAGATGTGTACTATAATATATAGATGTGTACTATAATATATAGATGTGTACTATGCATAATATATAGATGTGTACTATAATATATAGATGTGTACTATAATATATAGATGTGTACTATGCATAATATATAGGTGTGTACTATGTATAATATATAGATGTGTACTATAATATATAGATGTGTACTATAATATATAGATGTGTACTATGCATAATATATAGGTGTGTACTATAATATATAGATGTGTACTATAATATATAGATGTGTACTATGCATAATATATAGATGTGTACTATAATATATAGATGTGTACTATAATATATAGATGTGTACTATAATATATAGATGTGTACTATAATATATAGATGTGTACTATAATATATAGATGTGTACTATAATATATAGATGTGTACTATAATATATAGATGTGTACTATAATATATAGATGTGTACTATATAATATATAGGTGTGTACTATAATATATAGATGTGTACTATAATATATAGATGTGTACTATAATATATAGATGTATACTATAATATATAGATGTGTACTATAATATATAGATGTGTACTATAATATATAGATGTGTACTATAATATATAGATGTGTACTATAATATATAGATGTGTACTATGCATAATATATAGATGTGTACTATAATATATAGATGTGTACTATAATATATAGATGTGTACTATAATATATAGATGTGTACTATAATATATAGATGTATACTATAATATATAGATGTGTACTATAATATATAGATGTGTACTATAATATATAGGTGTGTACTATAATATATAGATGTGTACTATAATATATAGGTGTGTACTATAATATATAGATGTGTACTATAATATATAGATGTGTACTATAATATATAGGTGTGTACTATAATATATAGATGTGTACTATGCATAATATATAGATGTGTACTATGTATAATATATAGATGTGTACTATAATATATAGATGTGTACTATAATATATAGATGTGTACTATAATATATAGGTGTGTACTATAATATATAGATGTGTACTATAATATATAGATGTGTACTATGTATAATATATAGATGTGTACTATAATATATAGATGTGTACTATAATATATAGATGTGTACTATAATATATAGATGTGTACTATAATATATAGGTGTGTACTATAATATATAGATGTGTACTATAATATATAGATGTGTACTATAATATATAGATGTGTACTATAATATATAGATGTGTACTATAATATATAGATGTGTACTATAATATATAGATGTGTACTATAATATATAGATGTGTACTATAATATATAGATGTGTACTATAATATATAGATGTGTACTATAATATATAGATGTGTACTATAATATATAGATGTGTACTATAATATATAGGTGTGTACTATAATATATAGGTGTGTACTATAATATATAGGTGTGTACTATAATATATAGATGTATACTATAATATATAGATGTGTACTATAATATATAGATGTGTACTATAATATATAGATGTGTACTATAATATATAGATGTGTACTATAATATATAGATGTATACTATGTATAATATATAGCCTAATAAATGGGAAATACAAGAATCCTCTCATCCAAATGATGTTGTATTAAATCCGTTGCTTCAACATCAATGAAACTCCTAATAGCCCCTTCCAGGTAACGAACAGGAAGTACACCCTTAACAATGTTCAGAATAATGACAAATAGATTGACCTTTTACCTGCTTCTGATTGGTGAACGTAACAAATGTACTGTTCCCAGAAGTGTTCTTCATTGACGTGGTTATTCACGAGGCTTCAATCAAGTCCTCAGTCAAAAAAACAAGGGAGCTGCAGCACAAACGGAAACCCCTATTTCATACTAAGTGCATATGAAGTGTAGGCACTACCTATGACCAGTCAAATGTAGTGCACTACCTATGACCAGTCAAATGTAGTGCACTACCTATGACCAGTCAAATGTCAAATGTAGTGCACTACCTATGACCAAATGTAGTGCACTCTTGAATGTAGTGCACTACCTATGACCAGTCAAATGTAGTGCACTACCTATGACCAGTCAAATGTAGTGCACTACCTATGACCGGTCAAATGTAGTGCACTACCTATGACCGGTCAAATGTAGTGCACTACCTATGACCAGTCAAATGTAGTGCACTACCTATGACCGGTCAAATGTAGTGCACTACCTATGACCGGTCAAATGTAGTGCACTACCTATGACCAGTCTTAATGTAGTGCACTACCTATGACCGGTCAAATGTAGTGCACTACCTATGACCAGTCAAATGTAGTGCACTACCTATGACCAGTGACCCTATGACCAGTCAAATGTAGTGCACTACCTATGACCAGTCTTAATGTAGTGCACTACCTATGACCAGTCAAATGTAGTGCAC
>NW_025746233.1:100000-142500 GCF_021184085.1 Oncorhynchus gorbuscha | reverse complement strand
TGGTAGTCCTCCAACCAGTCACTAGTCCCTTGGTAGTCCTCCTAAAGCAGCCAACCAGTCACTAGTCCCTTGGTAGTCCTCCAACCAGTCACTAGTCCCTTGGTAGTCCTCCAACCAGTCACTAGCCCCTTGGTAGTCCTCCAACCAGTCACTAGTCCCTTGGTAGTCCTCCAACCAGTCACTAGTCCCTTGGTAGTCCTCCAACGCAGTCACTAGCCCCTTGGTAGTCCTCCAACCAGTCACTAGTCCCTTGGTAGTCCTCCAACCAGTCACTAGTCCCTTGGTAGTCCTCCAACCAGTCACTAGTCCCTTGGTAGTCCTCCAACCAGACACTAGTCCCTTGGTAGTCCTCCAACCAGTCACTAGTCCCTTGGTAGTCCTCCAACCAGTCACTAGTCCCTGGTAGTCCTCCAACCAGTCACTAGTCCCTTGGTAGTCCTCCAACCAGTCACTAGTCCCTTGGTAGTCCTCCAACCAGTCACTAGCCCCTTGGTAGTCCTCCAACCAGTCACTAGCCCCTTGGTAGTCCTCCAACCAGTCACTAGCCCCTTGGTAGTCCTCCAACCAGTCACTAGCCCCTTGGTAGTCCTCCAACCAGTCACTAGTCCCTTGGTAGTCCTCCAACCAGTCACTAGTCCCTTGGTAGTCCTCCAACCAGTCACTAGTCCCTTGGTAGTCCTCCAACCAGTCACTAGTCCCTTGGTAGTCCTCCAACCAGTCACATGTCCCTTGGTAGTCCTCCAACCAGTCACTAGTCCCTTGGTAGTCCTCCTAAAAGCAGCCAACCAGTCACTAGTCCCTTGGTAGTCCTCCAACCAGTCACTAGTCCCTTGGTAGTCCTCCAACCAGTCACTAGTCCCTTGGTAGTCCTCCAACCAGTCACTAGTCCCTTGGTAGTCCTCCAACCAGTCACATGTCCCTTGGTAGTCCTCCAACCAGTCACTAGTCCCTTGGTAGTCCTCCAACCAGTCACTAGTCCCTTGGTAGTCCTCCTAAAAGCAGCCAACCAGTCACTAGCCCCTTGGTAGTCCCTCCTAAAAGCAGCCAACCAGTCACTAGCCCCTTGGTAGTCCCTCCTAAAAGCAGCCAGACCAGTCACTAGTCCCTTGGTAGTCCTCCAACCAGTCACTAGTCCCTTGGTAGTCCTCCTAAAAGCAGCCAACCAGTCACTAGTCCCTTGGTAGTCCTCCAACCAGTCACTAGTCCCTTGGTAGTCCTCCTAAAAGCAGCCAACCAGTCACTAGTCCCTTGGTAGTCCTCCAACCAGTCACTAGTCCCTTGGTAGTCCTCCTATAAGCAGCCAACCAGTCACTAGTCCCTTGGTAGTCCTCCAACCAGTCACTAGTCCCTTGGTAGTCCTCCAACCAGTCACTAGTCCCTTGGTAGTCCTCCAACCAGTCACTAGTCCCTTGGTAGTCCTCCAACCAGTCACTAGTCCCTTGGTAGTCCTCCTAAAAGCAGCCAACCAGTCACTAGTCCCTTGGTAGTCCTCCAACCAGTCACTAGTCCCTTGGTAGTCCTCCTAAGCAGCAACCAGTCACTAGTCCTTGGTAGACCTCAGTCACTAGTCCCTTGGTAGTCCTCCAACAGCCCAGTCACTAGTCCCTTGGTAGTCCTCACTATCACTAGTCCTTGTAGTCTCAACCAGTCACATGTCCCTTGGTAGTCCTCCAACCAGTCACTAGTCCCTTGGTAGTCCTCCTAAAAGCAGCCAACCAGTCACTAGTCCCTTGGTAGTCCTCCAACCAGTCACTAGTCCCTTGGTAGTCCTCCAACCAGTCACATGTCCCTTGGTAGTCCTCCAACCAGTCACTAGTCCCTTGGTAGTCCTCCAACCAGTCACATGTCCCTTGGTAGTCCTCCAACCAGTCACTAGTCCCTTGGTAGTCCTCCAACCAGTCACTAGTCCTTGGTAGTCCTCCAACCAGTCACTAGCCCCTTGGTAGTCCTCCAACCAGTCACTAGCCCCTTGGTAGTCCTCCAACCAGTCACTAGCCCCTTGGTAGTCCTCCAACCAGTCACTAGTCCCTTGGTAGTCCTCCAACCAGTCACTAGCCCCTTGGTAGTCCTCCAACCAGTCACTAGTCCTTGGTAGTCCTCCAACCAGTCACTAGTCCCTTGGTAGTCCTCCAACCAGTCACTAGTCCCTTGGTAGTCCTCCAACCAGTCACTAGTCCCTTGGTAGTCCTCCAACCAGTCACATGTCCCTTGGTAGTCCTCCAACCAGTCACTAGTCCCTTGGTAGTCCTCCTAAAAGCAGCCAACCAGTCACTAGTCCCTTGGTAGGTCCTCCAACCAGTCACTAGTCCCTTGGTAGTCCTCCAACCAGTCACTAGTCCCTTGGTAGTCCTCCAACCAGTCACTAGTCCCTTGGTAGTCCTCCAACCAGTCACATGTCCCTTGGTAGTCCTCCAACCAGTCACTAGTCCCTTGGTAGTCCTCCAACCAGTCACTAGTCCCTTGGTAGTCCTCCTAAAAGCAGCCAACCAGTCACTAGCCCCTTGGTAGTCCCTCCTAACAGCAGTCACTAGCCCCTTGGTAGTCCTCCTAAAGCAGCCACCAGTCACTAGTCCCTTGGTAGTCCTCCAACCAGTCACTAGTCCCTTGGTAGTCCTCCTAAAAGCAGCCAACCAGTCACTAGTCCCTTGGTAGTCCTCCACACAGCACCAGTCACCTAGTCCCTTGGTAGTCCTCCAACCAGTCACTAGTCCCTTGGTAGTCCTCCAACCAGTCACTAGTCCCTTGGTAGTCCTCCAACCAGTCACTAGTCCCTTGAGCTCAAGTCACTAGTCCTTGGTAGTCCTGCCAACCAGTCACTAGTCCCTTGGTAGTCCTCCAACCAGTCACTAGTCCCTTGGTAGTCCTCCTAAAGCAGCCAACCAGTCACTAGTCCCTTGGTAGTCCTCCAACCAGTCACTAGTCCCTTGGTAGTCCTCCTAAAAGCAGCCAACCAGTCACTAGTCCCTTGGTAGTCCTCCAACCAGTCACTAGTCCCTTGGTAGTCCTCCAACCAGTCACTATGTCCCTTGGTAGTCCTCCAACCAGTCACTAGTCCCTTGGTAGTCCTCCTAAAGCAGCCAACCAGTCACTAGTCCCTTGGTAGTCCTCCAACCAGTCACTAGTCCCTTATTCCTCAACCAGTCACTAGTCCCTTGGTAGTCCTCCAACCAGTCACTAGTCCCTTGGTAGTCCTCAACCAGTCACATGTCCCTTGGTAGTCCTCCAACCAGTCACTAGTCCCTTGGTAGTCCTCCAATCAGTCACTAGTCCCATAGTAGTCCTCCTAAAAGCAGCCAACCAGTCACTAGCCCTTGGTAGTCCCTCCTAAAAGCAGCCAACCAGTCATAGCCTTGGTAGTCCCTCTAAAAGCAGCCAACCAGTCACTAGTCCCTTGGTAGTCCTCCAACCAGTCACTAGTCCTTGGTAGTCCTCCTAAAAGCAGCCAACCAGTCACTAGTCCCTTGGTAGTCCTCCAACCAGTCACTAGTCCCTTGGTAGTCCTCCTAAAAGCAACCAGTCACTAGTCCCTTGGTAGTCCTCCAACCAGTCACTAGTCCCTTGGTAGTCCTCCTAAAAGCAGCCAACAGTCACATGTCCCTTGGTAGTCCTCCAACCAGTCACTAGTCCCTTGGTAGTCTCCAACCAGTCACTAGTCCCTTGGTAGTCCTCCTAAAAGCAGCCAGCCAGTCACTAGTCCTTGGTAGTCACTCCTAAAGCAGTCCTCCAACCAGTCACTAGTCCCTTGGTAGTCCTCCAACCAGTCACTAGTCCCTTAGTAGTCCTCAACCAGTCACATGTCCCTTGGTAGTCCTCCAACAGTCACCTAGTCCTTGGTAGTCCTCAACCAGTCACTAGTCCTTGGTAGTCCTCCTAAAAGCAGCCAACCAGTCACTAGCCCCTTGGTAGTCCCTCCCAACCAACCAGTCACTAGTCCTTGGTAGTCCCTCCTAAAAGCAGCCACCAGTCACTAGCCCCTTGGTAGTCCTCCAACCAGTCACTAGTCTAAAGTCCTCCTAAAAACAGCCAACCAGTCACTTGGTAGTCCTCCCAGTTAGGTAGTCCCTCCCCAAAAGCAGCCAACCAGTCACTAGTCCTTGGTAGTCCTCAACCAGTCACTAGTCCCTTGGTAGTCCTCCTAAAGCAGCCAACCAGTCACTAGTCCCTTGGTAGTCCTCCAACCAGTCACTAGTCCCTTGGTAGTCCTCAACCAGTCACTAGTCCTCCAGCAAGTCACTAAGATCCCTTGGTAGTCCTCCACAAAGCACCAGTCACTAGTCCCTTGGTAGTCCTCCAACCAGTCACTAGTCCCTTGGTAGTCCTCCTAAAAGCAGGCCAACCAGTCACTAGTCCCTTGGTAGTCCTCCAACCAGTCACTAGTCCCTTAGTAGTCACAGTCCACATGTCCCTTGGTAGTCCTCCCAACCAGTCACTAGTCCCTTGGTAGTCCTCCAACCAGTCCATGTCCCTTGGTAGTCCTCCAACAGTCACTAGTCCTTGTAGTCCTCCTAAAAGCAACCCAGTCACTAGTCCCTTGGTAGTCCTCAACCAGTCACTAGTCCCTTGGTAGTCCTCCAACCAGTCACTAGTCCCTTGGTAGTCCTCCAACCAGTCACTAGTCCTTGGTAGTCCTCCAACCAGTCACATGTCCCTTGGTAGTCCTCCAACCAGTCACTAGTCCCTTGGTAGTCCTCCAACCAGTCCACTGGTCCCTTGGTAGTCCTCTAAAAGCAGCCAACCAGTCACTAGCCCCTTGGTAGTCCCTCCTAAAAGCCAGCCAACCAGTCACTAGCCCCTTGGTAGTCCCTCCCTAAAAGCAGCCAACCAGTCACTAGTCCTTGGTAGTCCCTCCCAACCAGTCACTAGTCCCTTGGTAGTCCTCTAAAGCAACCAACCAGTCACTAGTCCCTTGGTAGTCCTCCAACCAGTCACTAGTCCTTGGTAGTCCTCTAAAAGCAGCCAACCAGTCACTAGTCCTTGGTAGTCCTCCAGCAGTCACTAGTCCCTTGGTAGTCCTCTAAAGCCTAAAAACTTGGTAGTCCCAACCAGTCAGTCAGTCCTCCAACCAGTCACTACGTCCATGGTAGTCCTCAAGCAGCCAACCAGTCACTAGTCCTTGGTAGTCCTCAACCCCATCTCCACCAGTCACTAGTCCCTTGGTAGTCCTCCCACTACCAGTCACTATGTCCCTTGGTAGTCCTCCCAGTCCAGTCAGTGGTCCTAGTCTAGTCCTTGGTAGTCCTCCAACCAGTCACTAGTCTAGCCTTGGTAGTCCCTCCTCCAACCAGTCACATAGCCCTTGGTATCCACTCCTAAAAAGCAGCCAACCAGTCACTAGTCCCTTGGTAGTCCTCAGCAGTCACTAGTCCCTTGGTAGTCCTCCTAAAGCAGCCAACCAGTCACTAGCCCCTTGGTAGTCCAACCCACTAGTCCCTTGGTAGTCCTCTAAAGCAGCCAACCAGTCACTGGCCCTTGGTAGTCCTCCAACCAGTCAAAAGTCCTCCTAAGCAACCAACCAGTCACTAGTCCCTTGGTAGTCCTCCAACCAGTCACTAGTCCTTGGTAGTCCTCCTAAAGTCCCTTGGAGTCTCCAAGCAGTCACTAGTCCCTTGGTAGTCCTCCAACCAGTCACTAGTCCCTTGAGTCCTCAGCAGTCACTAGTCCCTTGGTAGTCCCTCAACCAGTCACATAGCTCCTTGGTAGTCGCCAACCAGTCACTGGTCGTCCTCAACCAGTCCTAGTCCATGGTAGTCCTCCTAAAAGCAGCCAGCCAGTCACAGCCCCTTGGTAGTCCTCCCAGCCAACCAGTCACTAGCCCCTTGGTATCCCTCCTAAAAGCAGCCAACCAGTCACTAGTCCCTTGGTGATCCCCTCCCAACCAGTCACTAGTCCTTGGTAGTCCTAAAAGCAGCCAACCAGTCACTAGTCCCTTGGTAGTCCTCCAACCAGTCACATGTCCCTTGGTAGTCCTCCAACCAGTCACTAGTCCTTGGTAGTCCTCCTAAAAAGCAGCCAACCAGTCACTAGTCCCTTGGTAGTCCTCCTAAAGTCACTAGCCTTGGTAGTCCTCTAAAGCAGCAACCAGTCACTAGCCCCTTGGTAGTCTGAGTCACTAGTCTAAAAGTCCCTCCAACCAGTCACTAGCCCCTTGGTAGTCCTCCAACCAGTCCCTCCTCCAACCAGTCACTAGCTTGGTAGTCCTCCAACCAGTCACTAGTCCCTTGGTAGTCCTCCAGCCAAGCAGTCACTAGCCCTTGGTAGTCCTCCTAAAAGCAACCAACCAGTCACTAGTCCCTTGGTAGTCCTCCAACAGTCACTAGTCACTAGTCCCTTGGTAGTCCTCCTAAAAGCAGCCAACCAGTCACTAGTCCCTTGGTAGTCCTAAGCAGCCAACCAGTCACTAGTCCCTTGGTGTCCTCAACCAGTAGTCCTCTCTAAAAGCAGCCAACCAGTCACTAGTCCTTGGTAGTCCTCCAACCAGTCACTAGTCCCTTGGTAGTCCTCCTAAAAGCAGCCAACCAGTCACTAGTCCCTTGGTAGTCCTCCAACCAGTCACTAGTCCCTTAGTAGTCCTCCTAAAAGCAGCCAGCCAGTCACTAGTCCCTTGGTAGTCCTCAACCAGTCACTAGTCCCTTGGTAGTCCTCAGCCAGTCACTAGTCCCTTGGTAGTCCTCAACCGGTCACTAGTCCCTTGGTAGTCCTCTAAAAGCAGCCAACCAGTCACTAGTCCCTTGGTAGTCCTCCAACCAGTCACTAGTCCCTTGGTAGTCCTCCAACCAGTCACTAGTCCTTGGTAGTCCTCCAGCCGGTCACTAGTCCCTTGGTAGTCCTCCTAAAGCAGCCAACCAGTCACTAGTCCCTTGGTAGTCCTCCAACCAGTCACTAGTCCCTTAGTAGTCCTCCTAAAAGCAGCCAACCATGTTTTCCCCATTTCATGACACTGTTGCACATTTTGCTGTTGTAGCTAATATGTTGAATTATACAAAATAATATATTTTCCTGACTAAGTCCCCACTGGTCAAGTCAGAGTCAAGTCCTACAACACTGGTAGATAGTAGGTCAGAGTGTGTAAGTGTGTGTGTTTACCTGAGTTGTGAGATTCTTGAGCAGGCCAGTTGGTTCTCCCTGAGCTGCTGCTACCGTCACTCCAACTACACCTGAGTGGCAGGAGAGAACAGGCGATTATCACCAAGACACACTCCACTACAGGGCCAATCCGTACCCTACTGGCTCTGGGGGGGCCAATCCGTACCCTACTGGCTCTGGGGGGCCAATCCGTACCCTACTGGCTCTGGGGGGGGGGGGCCAATCCGTACCCTACTGGCTCTGGGGGGGCCAATCCATTACCCTACTGGCTCTGGGGGGCAATCCGTACCCTACTGGCTCTGGGGGGGCCAATCCGTACCCTACTGGCTCTGGGGGCCAATCCAAGTACCCTACTGGCTCTGGGGGGCCAATCCGTACCCTACTGGCTCTGGGGGGGGCCAAGCCGTACCCTACTGGCTCTGGGGGCCAATCAAATTACCCTACTGGCTCTGGGGGGGCCAATCCGTACCCTACTGGCTCTGGGGGGCCAATCCGTACCCTACTGGCTCTGGGGGGCAATCCCGTACCCTACTGGCTCTGGGGAGGGCAATCCGTACCCTACTGGCTCTGGGGGCCAATCCGTACCCTACTGGCTCTGGGGGGCCAATCCGTACCTACGGGGTCTATGGGGGCCAATCCGCACCCTGCACCGGGTCTATGGGGGCAATCCGCACCCACTGCCGGGTCTATGGGGGCCAATCCGCACCCTGCACGGGTCTATGGGGGCCAATCCGCACCCTGCACGGGTCTATGGGGGCCAATCCGCACCCTACTACTGGTCTATGGGGGCCAATCCATGCCCTACCGACTGTGGGGGGGCCAATCCGTACCCCTACCGACTGTGGGGGGGGGGGGGGCCAATCAAATACCCTACCGACTGTGGGGGGCCAATCCGTACCCTACCGACTGTGGGGGGGCAATCCGTACCCTACCCGAGCTGTAGGGGCCAATCCGTACCCTACCGACTGTGGGGGGGGCAATCCGTACCCTACCGACTGTGGGGGGGCAATCCGTACCCCTACCGACTGTGGGGGGTGGGCCAATCCGTACCCTACCGACTGTGGGGGGGGGTGGGCCAATCCGTACCCTACCGACTCTGGGGGGCCAATCCGTACCCTACCGACTCTGGGGGCCAATCCGTACCCTACCGACTGTGGGGGGGCCAATCCGTACCCTACCGACTCTGGGGGGGCAATCCGTACCCTACCGACTCTGGGGGGGCCAATCCGTACCCTACAGTGACTCTGGGGGGGCCAATCCGTACCCTACCGACTCTGGGGGGGCCAATCCGTACCCTACCGACTCTGGGGGGGCCAATCCGTACCCTACCGACTCTGGGGGGGCAATCCGTACCCCTACCGACTCTGGGGGGGCCAATCCGTACCCTACCGACTCTGGGGGGGCCAATCCGTACCCTACCGACTCTGGGGGGGCCAATCCGTACCCTACCGACTCTGGGGGGCCAATCCGTACCCTACCGACTCTGGGGGGCCAATCCGTACCCTACCGACTCTGGGAGGGCCAATCCATGCCCTACCGACTCTGGGGGGGCCAATCCGTACCCTACCGACTCTGGGGGCCCAATCCGTACCCCTACCGACACTGGGGGGGCCAATCCATGCCCTACCGACACTGGGGGGGCCAATCCGTACCCTACCGACTCTGGGGGGGCCAATCCGTACCCTACCGACTCTGGGGGGCCAATCAAGCACCCTACCGGCTCTGGGGGCCAATCCGTACCCTACCGACTCTGGGGGCCAATCCGTACCCTACCGACTCTGGGGGGGCCAGTACCCTACCGACTCTGGGGGGGCCAATCCGTACCCTACCGACTCTGGGGGGGGAGCAATCAATACCCTACCGACTCTGGGGGGGGCAATCCGTACCCTACCGACTCTGGGGGGCCAATCCGTACCCTACCGACTCTGGGGGAGCCCAATCCGTACCCTACCGACTCTGGGGGCCAATCCGTACCCCTACCGACTCTGGGGGCCAATCCACCCTACCGACTCTGGGGGGGCCAATCGTACCCTACCGACTCTGGGGGGCCAATCCGTACCCTACCGACTCTGGGGGGGCCAATCCGTACCCTACCGACTCTGGGGGGGCCAATCCGTACCCTACCGACTCTGGGGGCCAATCCGTACCCTACCGACTCTGGGGGCCAATCCGTACCCTACCGACTCTGGGGGGGCCAATCCGTACCTACCGACTCTGGGGCCAATCCGTACCCTACCGACTCTGGGGAGGGCAGCCGTACCCTACCGACTCTGGGGGGGCCAATCCAAATGCCCTACCGACTCTGGGGGGGGGGGCAATCCGTACCCTACCGACTCTGGGGGGCAATCCGTACCCTACCGACTCTGGGGGGGGGGCAATCCGTACCCTACCGACTCTGGGGGGGCCAATCCGTACCCTACCGACTCTGGGGGGCCAATCCGTACCCTACCGACTCTGGGGGCCAATCCCGTATCCTACCGACTCCTAGGGGAGGGCCAATCCGTACCCTACCGACTCTGGGGGCCAATCCGTACCCTACCGACTCTGGGGGGGGGGCAATCCGTACACTACCGTCTCTGGGGGGCCAATCCGTACCCTACCGACTCTGGGGGGCAATCCGTACCCTACCGACTCTGGGGGGGCAATCCGTACCCTACCGACTCTGGGGGCAATCCGTACCCTACCGACTCTGGGGGGGCCAATCCGTACCCCCGACTCTGGGGGGGCCAATCCGTACCCTACCGACTCTGGGGGGCCAATCTGTACCCTACCGACTCTGGGGGGCCAATCCAGTGCCCCTACCGACTCTGGGGGGCCAATCCGTACCCTACCGACTCTAGAGGGGCCAATCTGTACCCTACCGACTCTGGGGGGGCCAATCCGTACCCTACCGACTCTGGAGGGGCCAATCCGTACCCTACCGACTCTGGGGGCAATCCGTACCCTACCTGACTCTGGGGGGGCGGGGCAATCCGTACACTACCGTCTCTGGGGGGCAATCAGTACCCTACCGACTTTCTGGGGGGGGGGGCCAATCCGTACCCTACCGACTCTGGGGGGGGAGGGCCAATCCGTACCCTACCGACTCTGGGGGCCAATCCGTACCCTACCGACTCTGGGGGGGCAATCCGTACCTACCGACTCTGGGGGGGGGGAGCAAATCCGTACCCTACGACTCTGGGGGGGCAATCCGTGCCCTACCGACTCTGGGGAGCAATCCGTACCCTACAGAGCTCTAGGAGGGCGGAAATCCGTACCCTACCGCTCTGGGGGGCAATCCGTACCCTACCGACTCTGGGGCGGGGGCAATCCGTACACTACCGTCTCTGGGGGGCCAATCCGTACCCTACCGACTCTGGGGGCAATCCGTACCCTACCGACTCTGGGTGGGGGCCAATCCGTACCTACCGACTCTGGGGGGCAATCCGTACCCTACCGACTCTGGGGGGCAATCCGTACCCTACCGACTCTGGGGGGCCAATCCGTACCCCACCGACTCTGGGGGGGCAATCCGTACCCTACCGACTCTGGGGGGGGCAATCCGTACCCTACCGACTCTGGGGGGCCAATCCGTACCCTACCGACTCTGGGGGGCCAATCCGTACCCTACCGACTCTGGGGGGGCCAATCCGTACCCTACCGACTCTGGGGGGGCAATCCGTACCCTACCGACTCTGGGGGGGCCAATCCGTACACTACCGACTCTGGGGGGGCCAATCCGTACACTACCGACTCTGGGGGCCAATCCGTACACTACCGACTCTGGTGTTTGTTCTCCCATGATCCTTTGTGCCATGGATCCAGGAACTACAATCTACACACAATACCCCATGTCATTATGGGGTGTCGTGATGTCATTACGGAGGTGTCGTGATGTCATTACGGGGCGTCGTGATGTCATTACGGGGTGTCGTGATGTCATTACGGGGTGTTGTGATGTCATTACGGGGTGTCGTGATGTCATTACGGAGTGTCGTGATGTCATTACGGGGTGTCGTGATGTCATTACGGGAGTATCGTGATGTCATTACGGGGGTATCGTGATGTCATTACGAGGGTATCGTGATGTCATTACGGGGTATCGTGATGTCATTATGGGTTATTGTGATGTCACAATGATAGATTGATGAGGAACATAATATTGAATCCATTTTACTGTAAAACAAAAGGTGGAAAAAGGGGTCTGAATACCTTCTGAAGGTGTAAAACAGCTTGGTGTGAATTAGGCAACACAACACACACACACACACACACACACACACACACACACACACACACACACACACACACACACACACACACACACACACACACACACACACACACACACACATTTCCCACACACACATTTCCCCACACCGTTTAACACATCTACACCCGTCTCACCAGGTGTGTATCTGGAGTCAGAGTGCCCCCAGCCCCCAAGCGGAGAGGAGCTTCCCCCAGGGTGGAGGGGTTTCTGGTTGGTGAGGCCGGGAGGGGCGGGGAAGGGGCTGAAAGACCTTTAGGAGCCAGAGGGACCTTCCACAGCTCATGGGCCAGAGAGGAATTACATCCTGCTGGAGACCATTTAGACTCTCCGGACCTGACTGGAGAGGGAGGGAGAGGGGGAGGAGAGGAGAGAGGGGGAGAGAGAGGGGTTACATACTGCTGGAGACCATTTAGACTCTCCGGACCTGACTGGAGAGGGAGGAGGGGGGAGGAGGAGGGAGAGGAGGGTGGAGGAGGGAGGTGGAGGAGGAGAGAGAGGTGGAGGGAGAGGAGAGAGAGGAGAGGGGAGGGGAGAGGGAGGGAGAGGGAGAGAGGGAGGGAGAGGAGGAGAGGGGGAGAGGAGAGAGAGGGAGGGAGGAGAGGAGAGAGAGGGAGGGGAGAGAGAGAGAGGGAGGAGAGGGAGAGAGAGAGAGAGGGAGAGGAGAGGAGAGAGAGGGTATTTATTACTTATATATTATTATATATATATTATTATTATTATATATATATATTTATATTATTTAATATTATATATATTATTATTATATTATTTATTATTATTTTATTTATTATATATACAAAGATACATATACATATATTTTATGTATATAATTATATAAAAATATATATAAATATATAAGAAGAGAAAGAGAGAAAGAAGAAAGAGAGAGAGAGAGGAAAGAGGAAGAGGAGAGAGAGAGAAAGAGGAGAGAGAGAGAGAGAGAGGAAAAGAAGAGGAGAGAGAGGGGAGAGAGGGGAAAGGAAGAGAGAGAGAGGGGAGAGAGGGAAGAGGAGAGGGAGGGAGAGAGAGAGGGGGAGGAGAGGAGGAAGAGGAGAGAGGGGGAGGAGAGGGAGAGGGAGGAAGAGGAGAGAGAGGGAGAGAGGGAGGAAGAGGAGAGAGAGGAGGAAGAGGAGAGAGGGAGGAAGAGGAGAGAGAGAAGAGGAGAGAGAGGGGGAGAGAGGAAGGAGAGGGAGGGAGGAAGAGGAGAGAGAGAGACAGTTAGAGTGGGTTAGACCTACCCAGTAGTGGGGAGGGTTAGACCTACCCGTAGTGGAGAGGGTTAGACCTACCCGTAGTGGAGAGGGTTAGACCTACCCGTAGTGGAGAGGGTTAGACCTACCCGTAGTGGAGAGGGTTAGACCTACCCGTAGTGGAGAGGGTTAGACCTACCCGTAGTGGAGAGGGTTAGACCTACCCGTAGTGGAGAGGGTTAGACCTACCCGTAGTGGAGAGGGTTAGACCTACCCGTAGTGGAGAGGGTTAGACCTACCCGTAGTGGAGAGGGTTAGACCTACCCGTAGTGGGGAGGGTTAGAGGGGGTTAGACCTACCCGTAGTGGGGAGGGTTAGACCTACCCGTAGTGGGGAGGGTTAGAGGGGGTTAGACCTACCCGTAGTGGGGAGGGTTAGACCTACCCGTAGTGGGGAGGGTTAGAGGGGGTTAGACCTACCCGTAGTGGAGAGGGTTAGACCTACCCGTAGTGGAGAGGGTTAGACCTACCCGTAGTGGAGACGGTTAGACCTACCCGTAGTGGAGAGGGTTAGAGGGAGTTATACCTACCCGTAGTGGGGGGAGTTATACCTACCCGTAGTGGGGAGAGTTAGACCTACCCGTAGTGGGGAGGGTTAGAGGGGGTTAGACCTACCCGTAGTGGGGAGGGTTAGAGGGGGTTAGACCTACCCGTAGTGGAGAGGGTTAGACCTACCCGTAGAGTGGAGAGGGTTAGACCTACCCGTAGTGGGAGGGTTAGACCCTACCAGTGGAGAGGGTTAGACCCACCCGTAGTGGAGAGGGTTAGACCTACCCGTAGTGGAGAGGGTTAGACCTACCCGTAGTGGAGAGGGTTAGACCTACCCGTAGTGGAGAGGGTTAGACCTACCCGTAGTGGAGAGGGTTAGACCTACCCGTAGTGGAGAGGGTTAGACCCACCCAGTGGAGAGGGTTAGACCACCCGAGGGAGAGGGTTAGGCCTACCCGTAGTGGGGAGAGTTAGACCCACCCGCAGTGGGGAGGGTTAGACCCTACCCGAGTGGGGAGGGTTAGACCTACCCGTAGTGGGGGAGGGTTAGGACCTGCCCCGTAGGGTGGGGAGGGTTAGACCACTCCGTAGGGGGAGGGGACCTACCCGTAGTGGGAGTGGTTAGACCTACCCGTAGTGGAGAGGGTTAGACCTACCCGTAGTGGAGAGGGTTAGACCTACCCGTAGTGGAGAGGGTTAGACCTACCCGTAGTGGAGAGGGTTAGACCCACCCGAGTGGAGAGGGTTAGACCTACCCGTAGGGGGAGGGTTAGAGGGGGTTAGACCTACCTGCAGTGGAGAGGGTTAGAGGGGGTTAGACCTACCCGTAGGGGGAGGGTTAGAGGGGTGACCTGTAGGGAGAGGGTTTACCCGTAGTGGGAGGGTGAGGGGGTTAGGACCTACCTGTAGTGGAGAGGGTTAGACCTACCCGTAGTGGAGAGGGTTAGAGGGGGGACCTACCTGTAGTGGGGGAGGGTTAGGAGGGGTTAGACCTACCTGGGAGAGGGTTAGAGGGGGTTAGACCTACCCGTAGTGGAGAGGGTTAGAGGGGGGTTAGACCTTACCTGTAGTGGGAGGAGAGGGGGTTAGACCCACCCGTAGTGGGGAGGGTTAGAGGGGTTGACCTACCTGAGTGGGGAGGGTTAGAGGGGGTTAGACCTACCAGAGTGGAGAGGGTTAGAGGGGGCTAGACCTACCCGTAGTGCTTTGTGTTGTACTGGTGAGTGAACCACTGTGGCTGGAGGCACGACCAGATGACCAGGCACTGTTTGAAGGCATCGTGGTGTTCAGAGATGAGGATGGCCCTGCCAGATCGAGAGAGGAGAGATATGAGAGAAAGGAGAGGGAGAGAAAGAGAGAAAGGATGAGGGAGAGAAAGAGAGAAAGGAGAGGGAGAGAAAGAGAGAAAGGAGAGGGAGAGAAAGAGAGAAAGGAGAGAAAGAGAGAAAGGATAGGAGAGAAAGGAGAGGGAGAGAAAGGAGAGGGAGACAGAGAGGGAGACAGAGAGGGAGACAGAGACAGAGACATCGACAGAGACAGAGACAGACAGACAGACAGACAGACAGACAGACAGACAGACAGAGAGACAGACAGACAGACAGGCACAGGCATCATTACAGACATCACATGTGACAGACGGGCAGACAGACAGACAGACAGAGAGAGAGAGAGAGAGAGAGAGAGAGAGAGAGAGAGAAAGGAGAGAAAAAGAGAGACAGTTACCACCGGACAGAACAATAGACACTCCAAAGCAGGGATGAAATGAAGATAGTCCACCAGGACAGACCGGGTTAGTACACATCATAGTCCACTAGGACAGACCGGGGTTAGTACACATCATAGTCCACTAGGGACAGACCGGGTTAGTACACTAGGACAGACCGGGTTAGTACACATCATAGTCCACTAGGACAGACCGGGTTAGTACACTAGGACAGACCGGTTAGTACACATCATAGTCCACTAGGACAGACCGGGTTAGTACACATCATAGTCCACTAGGACAGACCGGGTTAGTACACATCATAGTCCACTAGGACAGACCGGGTTAGTACACATCATAGTCCACTAGGACAGACCGGGTTAGTACACATCATAGTCCACTAGACAGACCGGGTTAGTACACACCATAGTCCACTAGGAATCCTGCCAATCTCACTAGACAGACCGGGTTAGTCCACTAGGACAGACCGGGTTAGTACACATCATAGTCCACTAGGACAGGCCGGGTTAGTACCATCATAGTCCACTAGGACAGACCGGGTTAGTACACATCATAGTCCACTAGTACAGACCGGGTTAGTACACATCACAGTCCACTAGGACAGACCGGGTTAGTACACATCATAGTCCACTAGGACAGACCCGGTTAGTACAGAGCACATCATAGTCCACTAGGACAGACCGGGTTAGTACACATCATAGTCCACTAGGACAGACCGGGTTAGTACACACCATAGTCCACTAGGACAGACCGGGTTAGTACATCATAGTCCACTAGGACAGACCGGGTTAGTACACATCATAGTCCACTAGGACAGACCGGGTTAGTACACATCATAGTCCACTAGGACAGACCGGGTTAGTACACATCATAGTCCACTAGGACAGACCGGGTTAGTACACATCATAGTCCACTAGGACAGACCGGGTTAGTACACATCATAGTCCACTAGGACAGACCGGGTTAGTACACATCATAGTCCACTAGGACAGACCGGGTTAGTACACATCATAGTCCACTAGGACAGACCGGGTTAGTACACATCATAGTCCACTAGGACAGACCGGGTTAGTACACATCATAGTCCACTAGGACAGACCGGGTTAGTACACATCATAGTCCACTAGGACAGACCGGGTTAGTACACATCATAGTCCACTAGGACAGACCGGGTTAGTACACATCATAGTCCACTAGGACAGACCGGGTTAGTACACATCATAGTCCACTAGGACAGACCGGGTTAGTACACATCATAGTCCACTAGGACAGACCGGGTTAGTACACACCATAGTCCACTAGGACAGACCGGGTTAGTCCACTAGGACAGACCGGGTTAGTACACATCATAGTCCACTAGGACAGACCGGGTTAGTACACATCATAGTCCACTAGGACAGACCGGGTTAGTCCACTAGGACAGACCGGGTTAGTACACATCATAGTCCACTAGGACAGACCGGGTTAGTACACATCATAGTCCACTAGGACAGACCGGGTTAGTACATCATAGTCCACTAGGACAGACCGGGTTAGTCCACTAGGACAGACCGGGTTAGTACACATCATAGTCCACTAGGACAGACCGGGTTAGTACACACCATAGTCCACTAGGACAGACCGGGTTAGTACACATCATAGTCCACTAGGACAGACCGGGTTAGTACACATCATAGTCCACTAGGACAGACCGGGTTAGTACACATCATAGTCCACTAGGACAGACCGGGTTAGTCCACTAGGACAGACCGGGTTAGTACACATCATAGTCCACTAGGACAGACCGGGTTAGTACACACCATAGTCCACTAGGACAGACCGGGTTAGTCCACTAGGACAGACCGGGTTAGTACACATCATAGTCCACTAGGACAGACCGGGTTAGTACACATCATAGTCCACTAGGACAGACCGGAGTTAGTCCACTAGGACAGACCGGGTTAGTACACATCATAGTCCACTAGGACAGACCGGGTTAGTCCACTAGGACAGACCGGGTTAGTACACATCATAGTCCACTAGGACAGACCGGGTTAGTACACATCATAGTCCACTAGGACAGACCGGGTTAGTACACACCATAGTCCACTAGGACAGACCGGGTTAGTACATCATAGTCACTAGGACAGCCGGGTTAGTACACATCATAGTCACTAGGACAGGCCGGGTTAGTACACCATAGTCCACTAGGACGGGCCGGGTTCGTTGACTGACTGTTGAAGTACAAATCATCAAGTCAGGATATTCAGTTGTAGAGCATGGCGCTTCTAACGCCAGGGTAGTGGTTCAATCCCGGGACCACCCATCGTAGAATGTATGCACACATGACTGTAAGTCGCTTTGGATAAGCGTCTGCTAAATGGCATATATTATTATTATATTATATTCAATAATGCTGAGCGATTAAACAACATTTCACTTATTTTTGTTTTTTAAAACAAACAAATGACCGACATTGGTTCCAAATATTTGAATTCCATTTCAGATAAAGTTGTAGTTTCTCTAGAGGTAAATCAGATCCAGTCTGAACTGTGTGATGTAGTAGGAGTTGTAGTTTCTCTAGAGGTAAATCAGATCAGGTCTGAACTGTGTGATGTAGTAGGGAGTTGTAGTTTCTCCAGATCCAGTCTGAACTGTGTGATGTAGTAGGGAGTTGTAGTTTCTCTAGAGATAAATCAGACCCAGTCTGAACTGTGTGATGTAGTAGGGAGTTGTAGTTTCTCTAGAGGTAAATCGATGACCCAGTCTGAACTGTGTGATGTAGTAGGAGTTGTAGTTTCTCTAGAGGTAAATCAGACCCAGTCTGAACTTATATATATATAAAACTAATGTAATATATACTATATATATATATATATATATAACTAATAATAATATATACTATATATATATAAAGCGAAATATAATATATACTATATATATATATATATATAAAAAACGAATGTAATATATACTATATATATATAAAAGCGAATGTAATATACTATATATATATAAAACTAATGTAATATATACTATATATATATATATATATATATAAAACTAATGTAATATATGTATATATATATATATATAAACTAAATGTAATATATACTATATATATATAAAACTAATATAATATATACTATATATATATATATATATATATATAAAACTAATATAATATATGTATACTATATATATATAAACTAATAATATATATATATATATATATAAAACTAATGTAATATATAAAACTATATATATACTATATATATATATATAAAACTAATATAATATATACTATATATATATATATAAAACTAATGTAATATATACTATATATATATATAAAACTAATGTATATATATATAAAACTATATAATATATATATATATATATACACACACACACGTGTCCTGTCAGGTCTCTGGTCTCGTAGAGGACAGTGTCCTGTCAGGTCTCTGGTCTACGTAGAGGACAGTGTCCTGTCAGGTCTCTGGTCTCGTAGAGGACAGTGTCCTGTCAAGTCTCTGGTTACGTGAGGACAGTGTCCTGTCAGGTCTCTGGTCTACGAGAGGACAGTGTCCTGTCAGGTCTCTGGTCTACGTAGAGGACAGTGTCCTGTCAGGTCTCTGGTCTACGTAGAGGACAGTGTCCTGTCAGGTCTCTGGTCTACGTAGAGGACAGTGTCCTGTCAAGTCTCTGGTCTACGTAGAGGACAGTGTCCTGTCGAGGTCTCTGGTCTCGTAGAGGACAGTGTCCTGTCAGGTCTCTGGTCTACGTAGAGGACAGTGTCCTGTCGGGTCTCCTGGTCTACGTAGAGGACAGTGTCCTGTCAGGTCTCTGGTCTACGTGAGAGGACAGTGTCCTGTCAGGTCTCTGGTCTACGAGGACAGTGTCCTGTCAGGTCTCTGGTCTACGTAGAGGACAGGTGTCCTGTCAGGTCTCTGGTCTACGTAGAGGACAGTGTCCTGTCAGGTCTCTGGTCTACGTGAGAGGACAGTGTCCTGTCAGGTCTCTGGTCTACGTAGAGGACGGTGTGTGTTCCTGTCAGGTCTCTCTGGTCTACGTAGAGGACAGTGTGTGTTCCTGTCAGGTCTCTGGTCTACGCATAGGGACAGTGTGTGTTCCTGTCAGGTCTCTGGTCTATGTAGAACAGGACAGTGTCCTGTCAGGTCTCTGGTCTACATAGAGGACAGTGTTACCTGGCAGGTCTCTGGTCTACGAGGACAGTGTGTTCCTGTCAGGTCTCTGGTCTACATAGAGGACAGTGTCCTGTCAGGTCTCTGGTCTACGTAGAGGACAGTGTCCTGTCAGGTCTCTGGTCTACGTAGAGGACAGTGTCCTGTCAGGTCTCTGGTCTCGTAGAGGACAGTGTCCTGTCAGGTCTCTGGTCTACGTAGAGGACAGTGTACCTGTCAGGTCTCTGGTCTACGTAGGAGGACAGTGTTCCTGTCAGGTCTCTGGTCTACGTAGAGGACAGTGTCCTGATGGAGGAGGCTGTCTATGACACTACCAGGGGTCACTGAAAGGGCACAATCTACGTAGAGGTCAGGCGTTGGGGTAACCTTTCCATGGTCTCTGGGCCGTAGAGGACAGTGTCCTGGGGTCTCTGGTCTACAGGAAGAGGAGTGTCCTGGGGGGTCTGGGGAGTCTACGTAGAGGAAGAGTGTCTGTCAGGTCTGGGGAGGGACATACAGGAAGGACAGTGTCCTGGGGGGTCTGGGGAGAGTCTGCAGAAGAGGACAGTGTCCTGGGGGTCTGGGGAGTCTATATACAGGAAGAGAGAGATCCCAGGGGGTCTGGTCTACATAGAGGAAGTGTGAGTTACCTGGGGGTCTGGGGAGAGACATACAGGACAGTGAGAGTGAGGGGGTCTGGGGAGAGACATACAGGGAAGTGTATTACCTGTCAGGTCTCTGGGGTCTACATAGAGGAAGAGTGTGTGTTACCTGGGGGGTCTGGGGAGGGACATACAGGAAGAGGACAGTGTCCTGTCAGGTCTCTGGTCTACGAAGGGAGTGTCCTGTCAGGTCTGGTCTACGTAGAGGACAGTGTCCTGTCAGGTCTCTGGTCTCGTAGAGGAGAGTGTCAGGTCTCTGGACGTGAGGACAGTGTCTGTCAGGTCTCGGGTCTACGTAAGAGGACAGTGTCCTGTCAGGTCTCTGGTCGTAGAGGACAGTGTGTTACCTGGCCCAGGTCTCTGGTCTACGTAGAGGGCGGTGTCCTGTCAGGTCTCTGAGGTGGTACTAGAGGACATCCAGAGGACAGTGTCCTGTCAGGTCTCTGAGTCACACACAGAGGACAGTGACACCTGTCAGGTCTCTGGTCTACACACACACACACACACACACTGGAGAGAGACTCTGGTCTACGAGACACACAGCCACACTGTTAGAGACACACACACACAGACACACACACCTGTCAGGTCTCTGGTCTACACAGACACAGTGTCACTGTCAGGACACACACACTGAGAGACACAGTGTCCAGACACACACTCGGTTAGAGACACACACACACTGTTAGAGACACACACACTGTTAGAGACATTATGTCACACACAGAGACACACACACAGAGACACACACACACACACTGTTAGAGACCCTGGTCACACACACACACAGTGTGTGTTACCTGGCACACTCACACACACTGTTGAGACACACACACACTGTCAGGTCTCTGGTCACACGTAGAGTGACACTGTTAGAGACCTGGCAGGTCTCTGTTAGAGAGTGGCACACACACACACACTGTTAGAGACACACACACACACTGTTAGAGACACACACACACTGTTAGAGACACTGACACAGAGACACACACACACTGTTAGACACACACACAGAGACACACACACACACTGTTAGAGACACACACAGAGACACCGGTGGTCACACTGTTGGGCAATCACACGGCACCTCTGTTAGGACAACACATGAGACACACACACACACACTGTTAGAGACACACACACAGGAAGACACACAGAGGGTCACACAGAGACACACAGGACAGAGACACAGGGGGGTCTGGGGAGGGACATACAGGAAGAGAGACACAGGGGGTCTGGGGAGGGACACACAGGAAGAGAGACAGTGACACACACTGTTAGAGACACACACACACACACACTGTTAGAGAATTGGGACACACACAGAAACTGTTAGACACACACACACTGTTAGGGACATACAGGAAGAGACACACACACAGAGACACACACACACAGTGTGTGTGAGACTGTTAGTGACAGACACACACACTGTTGAGAGAGACACACACACACACACTGTTAGAGACACACACACACTGTTAGAGACACACACACACTTTGAGACACAGGGGCACACTGTTAGAGACACATCGACACACACTGCCGGGAGAGCATACACACAGCAGACAGGAAGTCATAGGGACCGACAGGAGAATCCTAGAGACAGCCACGACACAGGGAGACACCCTGGAGACACACACACAGAGACACACACTGTTAGAGAACACACACTGGGAGACACACACTGTTAGAGACACACACACTGTTAGAGACACACACTGTTAGACACACACACACTGTTAGAGACACACACTGTTAGAGACACACACACACTGTTAGAGACACACACAATGTTACAGACACACACACACTGTTAGAGACACACACACACAGACACACACACAGACACACACACAGACACACACACAGACACACACACAGACACACACACAGACACACACACAGACACACACACAGAGAGACACACACACAGACAGCCAATAACCCACACTGTTAGAGACACACACATCCTGTGATAGATCAGTCAGTCAGCTCCTAAATAACTGGGCAGAGACCACAATGGCCGTCAGTCAGCTCCTAAATAACATACCTGTTAGAGACAGTCAGTCACAGTCAGCTCCTAAATAACATTATTACCTGTAGATCACAGTCAGTCAGTCACAGTCAGCTCCTAAATAACTGTTATTAGAGACACACAGTCAGTCAGCTCCTAAATAACTGTTATTACACAGATCAGTCAGTCAGTCAGTCAGCACTAAATAACTGTTATTACCTGTAGATCAGTCACACACACAAATAACTATTATTACCTGTAGATCAGTCAGTCAGTCAGTCACTGTCAGTCAGCACACTAAATAACTGTTAGAGACAGTCAGTCACACAGTCAGCTCCTAAATAACGTTATTACACTGTTAGAGACAGTCAGTCAGCTCCTACATAACACTGTTAGTAGACACAGTCAGTCAGTCAGAGACAGCTCCATAACCGTTATTACCTGTAGATCAGCCAGTCACACAGTCAGTCAGCTCCTAAATAACTGTTATTAGAGATCAGTCAGTCAGTCAGAGACACACTAAATAACTATTATTAGAGATCACAGTCAGTCAGTCAGTCAGTCAGTCACACAGTCAGAGACAGTCAGTCAGTCAGCTCCTTAAGACACAGAGACACCCAGGCAGAGACACACACAGAGACACACACACAGAGACACCCACAGAGACACACACACACAGAGACACAGGCACACACGAGGAGACGCCACACAGGCTTGGACACACACACTGAGAGACGTCCCCAGGCTTGACACACACACCGAGAGACGTCCACTTCTGACACACTGAGAGACGTCCCAGGCTTGGACACACACACTGTTAAGAGACACCCAGGCACACACTGAGAGACGTCCCAGGCTTAGAGACACACACACTGAGAGACTCACACACACACACTGTTAGAGACACATACACACACACTGTTAGAGACGCCCCACACACACACTGAGAGACCCAGGCACACACACTGAGAGACGTCCCACACACACACACTGAGAGACGTCCCAGGCACACACACTGTTAGAGACGCCCCACACACACACACTGTTAGAGACACAGGCACACACACACTGAGAGACGCCCCAGGCTGACACACACTGAGAGACGGATCCCAGGCACACACACCGAGACGTCCCATGCTTGACACACACTGAGACGTCCCAGGCCTGGACACACACACTGAGAGACGTCCCAGCTTGGCCAATACACACACACACTGAGAGACGTCCCAGGCACACACACACTGAGACGAGGCACTGACACACACACTGAGAGACGGTTCTTCCTCCCACACACACACACTGAGAGACGCCCCAGGCACACACACTGAGAGACCCACACACACACACTGTTAGAGACACCCAGGCACACACTGTTAGAGACTCCAGGCACACACACTGTTAGAGACACCCACTGTTAGGACACACACACACTGTTAGACGCCTCAGGCTTGACACACAAACTGAGAGAGACGTACTCAGGCTTGGACACAAACTGAGACGGGACACACAGAGACGTGGGACACACAGAGACGTGGACACACAGAGACGTACCAGGCTTGACACACAGAGACGTGGACACACAGAGACGTACAAGGCTTGGACACACTGAGACGGGACACACAGAGACGTGGACACACAGAGACGTACTCAGGCTTGGACACACAGAGAGACGTGGACACACAGAGAGACGCACCAGGCTTCTGGAGACACACAGAGAGACGGGGACACACAGAGACGGCTTACAGGCTTGTGCTCCAGAGGTGAGTTAACAGACACGGCCCAAGGCCGTCCACTTCTTCAGACGGTGACTGAGGCCTCACAGCCAGACCCCCTGTCAAGACCTACATTCAGGTTAGAGTTCAAGCCTGGAGAAGACAGACAGTATTGTACACAGATATACAGACAGAACTACAGACACACACACAAAACACACAGAACACAGAACACACACACCAGGATAAAACACAGTCTAGAACTAACCCAGAGCACCAGGAGAAACACACTTGCATTTCTAGAACTACAGGATCCAGTCAGTCAGCTCTAAATAAACATGTTATTACCTGTAGATCAGGATAAACAGTCAATTGACGTCAGCACCAGGATAAAACACTGTCTAGAACTACAGAACTCGAGACAGTCAGTAAGTCAGCTCTAAATAACTGTTATTACCAGGATAAAACAGTCAGAAGTCAGTCAGCTCTAAATACACTATCTAGAACTACAGAACTGTAGATCAGTCAGGTCAGTCAGTCAGCTCCTAAATAACTATTATTAACTGTAGATCAGTCAAGTCAGTCAGTCAGTCAGTCAGTCAGTCAGAACTACAGAACTAGTCAGTCAGTCAGTCAAACAGTCTAGTCAGAACTACGTAGACTCCTTAAGACACAACACGTCCCAGGCTTGGACAGAACACTGAGACGTCCCAGGCTTGGAAACACACACTGAGAGACGTCCCAGGCTTGGACACAAACACTGTCTAGAACTACCCAGACACCAGGATAAAACACTGTCTAGAACGTCCAGGCTTGGACACAGGATAAAACACTGTCTAGAACTACGTCCCAGGCTTGGATAAAACACTGTCTAGAAACTACGTCCCAGGATAAAACACTGTCTAGAACTCCCAGAACTACGGACACACACAGGATAAAACACTGTCTAGGACTACAGAACTACGTAGACGTCCCAGGATAAAACACTGAGAACTACGTAGACACCAGGATTGGACACACAGAACTACGTAGGCGTCCCAGGCTTGGAAAACACTGTCTAGAACGTCCCAGGCTTGAGACACCAGGATAAAACACGTCTAGAACTGAGACACCAGGATAAAACACTGTCTAGAACTACAGAACTACGTAGACGTCCCAGGCTTAAACACTGTCTAGAAGGCGTCGTGAGACACTCAGGATAAAACACTGAGAACTACCCAGGCTTGGACACCAGGATAAAACACTGTCCCAGGAACTACGAGACACACACATAAAACGTCCCAGGCTTGGAACACACACACTGATAAACACTGTCCCAGGCTTGGATAAAAACACTGAGAACTCCCAGGCTTGGACACACAGGATAAAACACGTCCCAGAACTTGGACACCAGGATAAAACGTCCCAGAACTTGGACACACAGGATAAAACACGTCTAGGCTTGGAACACACTGAGAGACACCAGGCTTAAAACACTGAGAACTCCCAGGCTTGGCGTACACACCAGTAAAACACGTCCAGGCTTGGACACCAGGATAAACACTGTCCCAGAACTTGAGACACACAAACTAAAACACGTGGACACAGTCGTAGACACTACAGAACTACCAGGCTTGGACACACAGGATAAAACACTGTCTAGAACACAGAGACACCAGGCTTAACACACAGAGAACGTGGACACACAGAGACACCAGGATAAAACACTGAGAGACGTGGACACATAAAACACTGTCTGGAACACAGAGACCCAGGATAAACACTGTCTAGGACACACAGAACTACGATGAGACACCAGATAACGTACGTCTAGAACTTGGACACACAGATAAAACACTGTCTAGAACTACAGAACTAGAAGCTTGAGACACCAGGATAAAACACGTGGACACTACAGAACGTGAGACACACAGATAAAACACTGTCCAGAACTTGGACACACAGACACGTGGAACTACAGAGACACCAGGCTTGGACACTGTCAGAACTACGGGGACACACAGAGATAAACACTGTGTGCTCCAGAACTGAGTTAGACAGACAGGATAAAACACGTCCACTTCTTCAGACGAGACTGAGGCTCCTTAAACAGCCAGAACTACAGAACTACATAGACAGGTTAGAGTTAAAACACTGTCTAGAACTACGCGAGTACCAGTAGTAAAACACTGTCTAGAACTACAGAACTACGAGACACCAGGATAAAACACTGTCTAGAACTACAGAACTACGTAGACACCAGGATAAAACACTGTCTAGAACTACAGAACTACGTAGACACCAGGATAAAACACTGTCTAGAACTACAGAACTACGTAGACACCAGGATAAAACACTGTCTAGAACTACGTAGACACAGGATAAAACACTGGAACTACGAGACACCAGGATAAAAACACTGTCTAGAACTACGTAGACACCAGGATAAAACACTGTCTAGAACTACGTAGACACCAGGATAAAACACACTGTCTAGAACAGGATAAAACACTGTCTAGAACTACAGAACTACGTGACACCAGGATAAAAACACTGTCTAGAACTACAGAACTACGTAGACACCAGGATAAAACACTGTCTAGAACTGTAGACACCAGGATAAACACTGTCTAGAACTACAGAGACACCAGGATAAAACACTGTCTAGAACTACGTGAGACACCAGGATAAACACGTAGAACTACGTAGACACCAGGATAAACACTGTCTAGAACTCACGTAGACACCAGGATAAACACTGTCTAGAACTACAGAACTACGTAGACACCAGGACACCAAACACTGTCTAGAACTACAGAACTACGTAGACACCAGGATAAAACACTGTCTAGAACTACAGTACGAGACACCAGGATAAAACACTGTCTAGAACTACAGAACTACGTAGACACAGGATAAAACACTGTCTAGAACTACGAGACACCAGGATAAAACACTGTCTAGAACTACAGAACTAAACACTGTCTAGGAGTCACAGAACTACGAGACACCAGGATCTAGAAAAAACACTGTCTAGAACTAGACACAGATAAAACAGTCTAGAATAAAACATAAAACACTGTCTAGAACTACAGAACTACATAGACACCAGGATAAACACTGTCTAGAACACCAGGATAAAACACTGTCTAGAACTACACTGTCTAGACTACGTAGACACCAGGATAAAAACACTGTCTAGAACAGGATAAAACACTGTCTAGAACTACAGACACCAGGATAAAACACTGTCTAGAACTACGTAGACACCAGGATAAAACACTGTCTAGAACTACAGAACTACGTAGACACCAGGATAAAACACTGTCTAGAACTACAGAACTAGACACGTAGACACAGGATAAACACTGTCTAGTAGACACCAGGATAAAACACTGTCTAGAACTACAGAACTACGTAGACACCACTGTCTAGAACTGCCGCAGACACCAGGATAAAACACTGTCTAGAACTACAGGACTACGTAGACACCAGGATAAAACACTGTCTAGAACTACGTAGACACCAGGATAAAACACTGTCTAGAACTACAGAACTAAGAACACTGTCTAGAACTACGTAGACACCAGGATAAAACACTGTCTAGAACTACACTGGCTAGAACCAGGATAAAACACTGTCTAGAACTACGTAGACACCAGGATAAAACACTGTCTAGAACTACAGAACTACGTAGACACCAGGATAAAACACTGTCTAGAACTACGTAGACACCAGGATAAAACACTGTAGAACTACAGAACTACAGACACCAGATAAAACACTGTCTAGAACTAGACACCAGGATAAAACACTGTCTAGAACTACAGAACCAGGATAAAACACGAACTAGACACCAGGATAAAACACTGTCTAGAAACTAGACACCAGGATAAAACACTGTCTAGAACTACAGAACTACGAGACACCAGGATAAACACAGAACTACGTAGACACCAGGATAAAACACTGTCTAGAACTACGTAGACACCAGGATAAAACACTGTCTAGAACTACAGAACTACGTAGACACCAGGATAAAACACTGTCTAGAACTACGTAGACACCAGGATAAAACACTGTCTAGAACTACAGAACGAGACACCAGGATAAAACACTGTAGACACCAGGATAAAACACTGTCTAGAACTACGTAGACACCAGGATAAAACACTGTCTAGAACTACAGAACTACGTAGACACCAGGATAAAACACTGTCTAGAACTACACAGAACTAGACACCAGGATAAAACACAGAACTACGAGACACCAGGATAAAACACTGTCTAGAACTACAGAACTACGTAGACACCAGGATAAAACACTGTCTAGAACTACAGTACGAGACACCAGGATAAAACACTGTCTAGAACTACGTAGACACCAGGATAAAACACTGTCTAGAACTACGTAGACACCAGGATAAAACACTGTCTAGAACTACGTAGACACCAGGATAAAACACTGTCTAGAACTACGAGACACCAGGATAAAACACTGTCTAGAACTACGTAGACACCAGGATAAAACACTGTCTAGAACTACGTAGACACCAGGATAAAACACTGTCTAGAACTACAGAACTACGTAGACACCAGGATAAAACACTGTCTAGAACTACGTGAGACACCAGGATAAAACACTGTCTAGAACTACGTAGACACCAGGATAAAACACTGTCTAGAACTACGTAGACACCAGGATAAAACACTGTCTAGAACTACGTAGACACCAGGATAAAACACTGTCTAGAACTACGTAGACACCAGACACCAGGATAAAACACTGTCTAGAACTACAGAGGATAAAACACTGTCTAGAACACGTAGACACCAGGATAAAACACTGTCTAGAACTACAGAACTACGTAGACACCAGGATAAAACACTGTCTAGAACTACAGAACTAAAACACTGTCTAGAACTACGTAGACACCAGGATAAAACACTGTCTAGAACTACAGAACTACGTAGACACCAGGATAAAACACTGTCTAGAACTACAGAACTACGTGAGACACCAGGATAAAACACTGTCTAGAACAGAATAAAACACTGTCTAGAACTACGTAGACACCAGGATAAAACACTGTCTAGAACTACAGAACACGTAGACACCAGGATAAAACACTGTCTAGAGACACCAGGATAAAACACTGTCTAGAACTACGTAGACACCAGGATAAAACACTGTCTAGAACTACGTAGACACCAGGATAAAACACTGTCTAGAACTACAGAAACTACGTAGACACCAGGATAAAACACTGTCTAGAACTACAGAACTACGT
This sequence comes from Oncorhynchus gorbuscha, assembly GCF_021184085.1. Classification (NCBI taxonomy): domain Eukaryota; kingdom Metazoa; phylum Chordata; class Actinopteri; order Salmoniformes; family Salmonidae; genus Oncorhynchus; species Oncorhynchus gorbuscha. The sequence goes on along the minus strand of NW_025746233.1, from coordinate 113,880 downwards.
AGACACCAGGATAAAACACTGTCTAGAACTACAGAACTAGACACCAGGATAAAACACTGTCTAGAACTACAGGACTACACTGAACTACGTAGACACCAGGATAAAACACTGTCTAGAACTACGAGTAGACACCAGGATAAAACACTGAACTACAGAACTACGTAGACAGAACACCAGGATAAAACACTGTCTAGAACTACGTAGACACCAGGATAAAACACTGTCTAGAACTACAGAACTACGTAGACACCAGGATAAAACACTGTCTAGAACTACGTAGACACCAGGATAAAAACAGAGAACTACGTAGGACACCAGGATAAAACACTGTCTAGAACTACGTAGACACCAGGATAAAACACTGTCTAGAACTACAGACACCAGGATAAAACACTAGAACAGTAGACACCAGGATAAACACTGTCTAGAACTACAGAACTACGTAGACACCAGGATAAAACACTGTCTAGAACTACAGGAACTACGTAGACACCAGGATAAACACTGTCTAGAACTAGACACCAGGATAAAACACTGTCTAGAAACTACGTAGACACCAGGATAAAACACTGTCTAGAACTACAGAACTACGTAGACACCAGGATAAAACACTGTCTAGAACTACAGAACTACGTAGACCAGGATAAAACACTGTCTAGAACTACAGAACTACGTAGACACCAGGATAAAACACTGTCTAGAACTACAGACACTACGTAGACACCAGGATAAAACACTGTCTAGAACTACGTAGACACAGAACTACGTAGACACCAGGATAAAACACTGTCTAGAACTACGTAGACACCAGGATAAAACACTGTCTAGAACTACAGAACTACGTAGACACCAGGATAAAACACTGTCTAGAACTACGTAGACACCAGGATAAAACACTGTCTAGAACTAGGATAAAACACAGAACTACGTAGACACCAGGATAAAACACTGTCTAGAACTACGTAGACACCAGGATAAAACACTGTCTAGAACTACGTAGACACCAGGATAAAACACTGTCTAGAACTACAGAACTACGTAGACACCAGGATAAAACACTGTCTACAGAACTACGTAGACACCAGGATAAAACACTGTCAGAACTACAAACTACTAGACACCAGGATAAAACACTGTCTAGAACTACGTAGACACCAGGATAAAACACTGTCTAGAACTACAGAACTAGACACCAGGATAAAACACTGTCTAGAACTACAGAAATACGTAGACACCAGGATAAAACACTGTCTAGAAACTAGACACCAGGATAAAACACTGTCTAGAACTACAGAACTACGTAGACACCAGGATAAAACACTGTCTAGAACTACGTAGACACCAGGATAAAACACTGTCTAGAACTACAGAACTACGTAGACACCAGGATAAAACACTGTCTAGAACTACAGAACTACGTAGACACCAGGATAAACACTGTCTAGAACTACAGAACTAGACACCAGGATAAAACACTGTCTAGACACCAGGATAAAACACTGTCTAGTCAGGATAAAACAGTCTAGAACTACGTAGACACCAGGATAAAACACTGTCTAGAACTACGTAGACACAGGATAAAAACTGTCTAGAACTACAGAACACCAGGATAAAACACTGTCTAGAACTACAGAACTACGTAGACACCAGGATAAAACACTGTCTAGAACTACGAGACACCAGGATAAAACACTGTCTAGAACTACGTAGACACCAGGATAAAACACTGTCTAGAACTAGAACCAGGATAAAACACAGAACTACGAACTAGACACCAGGATAAAACACTGTCTAGAACTACAGAACTAGTAGACACCAGGATAAAACACTGTCTAGAACACGAGACACCAGGATAAAACACTGTCTAGAACTACAGAACTACGAGACACCAGGATAAAACACTGTCTAGAACTACGTAGACACCAGGATAAAACACTGTCTCTAGAACTACACTGTCTAGAACTAGACACCAGGATAAAACACTGTCTAGAACTACAGAACTACGTAGACACCAGGATAAAACACTGTCTAGAACTACAGAAACGTAGACACCAGGATAAACACTGTCTAGAACTACGAGACACCAGACACCAGGATACGAGACACCAGGAAAACACTGTCTAGAACTACAGTAGACACCAGGATAAAACACAGGATGTCTAGAACTACAGAACTACGTAGACACCAGGATAAAACACTGTCTAGAACTACGTAGACACCAGGATAAAACACTGTCTAGAACTACGAACTAGACACCAGGATAAAACACTGTCTAGAAACTACGTAGACACCAGGATAAAACACTGTCTAGAACTACAGACACCAGGATAAAACACTGTCTAGACACCAGGATAAAACACTGTCTAGAACTAAAACACTGTCAGAACTACGTAGACACCAGGATAAAACACTGTCTAGAACTACAGAACTACGTAGACACCAGGATAAAACACTGTCTAGAACTACTGATAAAATACTGCTCTAGAACTACGTAGACACCAGGATAAAACACTGTCTAGAACTACAGGTCCAGAACTACGTAGACACCAGGATAAAACACTGTCTAGAACTACGTAGACACCAGGATAAAACACTGTCTAGAACTACGTAGACACCAGGATAAAACACTGTCTAGAACTACGTAGACACCAGGATAAAACACTGTCTAGAACTACGTAGACACCAGGATAAAACACTGGAACTAGAACTAGTCTAGACACCTGGATAAACACTGTCTAGAACTACGTAGACACCAGGACACACTGGACAGGATAACACACTGTCTGTCTCCTGTTTCCTTAGTGAGACACCAGGATACCAGGACACCCCCTGACAGGACACTACAGGACTACTGACACCAGGATAAAACACTGTACCAGGACACTGGACAGGACACCCCCTGGACAGGACACTGGACAGTCTAAAACACTGTTTCTGTAGAGAACAGCAGGTACTGGACAGGACACCTGGACAGGACACTGGACAGGACACTAGTCTGTCACCTGTTTCTGTAGTGAGACAGCTTGATGACACCAGGACAAACACTGGTCTAGGACACTAGTCTAGACTGTCCTCCTGTTTCTGTAGTGAGACAGCTTGATGTACCAGGACACCCCTGGACAGGACAGTCTATCCCCTGGAGTGAGGACACTAATGTCTAGAACCCCTGGACAGGACACCCTGGACAGGGACACTAGTCTGTCTCCTAGTTTCTGTAGTGAGACAGCTTGATGTACAGGACACCGCCTGGACAGGACACAGTCTAAAACCTGTAGTGAGACAGCTTGATGTACAGGACACCCCTGGACAGGACACTAGTCTATCTCCTGTAGAGAGACAGCTTGATGTACAGGACACCCCTGGACAGGACACTAGTCTATCTCCTGTAGAGAGACAGCTTGATGTTCCAGGACACCCCTGGAGGGACACTAGTCTGTCTCCTGTAGAGACAGCTTGATGTACAGGACACACCCTGGACAGGACACCAGATCTATCTCCTGTAGTGAGACAGCTTGATGTACAGGACACCCTGGACAGGATAAAGTCTGTCTCCTGTTTCCTTAGTGAGACAGCTTGATGTACCAGGACACCCCCTGGACAGGACACTAGTCTGTCACCTGTTTCTGTAGTGAGACAGCTTGATGTACCAGGACACCCCTGGACAGGACACCCCCTGGACAGGACACTAGTCTGTCACCTGTTTCTGTAGAGAGACAGCTTGATGACACCAGGACAGGACACAGCCTGTCCCCTATTTCTGTAGTGAGACAGCTTGATGTACCAGGACACCGCCTGGACAGGACACTAGTCTGTCTCCTGTTTCTGTAGTGAGACAGCTTGATGTACAGGACACCCCCTGGACAGGACACTAGTCTATCCCCTGTTTCTGTAGTGAGACAGCTTGATGTACCAGTACACCCCCTGGACAGGACACTAGTCTGTCTCCTGTTTCTGTAGTGAGACAGCAATGTACAGGACACCCCCTGGACAGGACACCCTGGACAGGACACTAGTCTGTCTCCTGTTTCTGTAGTGAGACAGCTTGATGTACCAGGACACCGCCTGGACAGGACACTAGTCTGTCTCCTGTTTCTGTAGTGAGACAGCTTGATGTACAGGACACCCCCTGGACAGGACACTAGTCTGTCTCCTGTTTCTGTAGTGAGACAGCTTGATGTACCAGGACACCGCCTGGACAGGACACTAGTCTGTCTCCTCTTTCTGTAGTGAGACAGCTTGATGTACAGGACACCCCCTGGACAGGACACTAGTCTGTCTCCTGTAGTGAGACAGCTTGATGTACAGGACACCCCCTTGACAGGACACTAGTCTATCTCCTGTAGAGAGACAGCTTGATGTACAGGACACCCCCTGGACAGGACACTAGTCTATCTCCTGTAGAGAGACAGCTTGATGTCCAGGACACCCCCTGGAGGGGACACTAGTCTGTCTCCTGTAGTGAGACAGCTTGATGTACAGGACACACCCTGGACAGGACACTAGTCTATCTCCTGTAGTGAGACAGCTTGATGTACAGGACACCCCCTGGACAGGACACTAGTCTATCTCCTGTAGTGAGACAGCTTGATGTACCAGGACACCCCCTGGACAGGACACTAGTCTGTCTCCTGTTTCTGTAGTGAGACAGCTTGATGTACAGGACACCCCCTGGACAGGACACTAGTCTATCACAGCAGGCCCCCTGGGTGTGAGGGCCCTACGTAGACACCAGGACACCCCCTGGACAGGACACTAGTCTATCACAGCAGGCCCCTGGGTGTGTGGGCCCCCTGGACAGGACACTAGTCAATCACAGCAGACCCCCTGGGTGTGAGGGCCCCCTGGACAGGACACCCCCTGGACAGGACACCCCCTGGACAGGACACTAATCTATCGCAGCAGGCCCCCTGGGTGTGAGGGTCCCCGGACAGGACACTAGTCTATCACAGCAGACCCCTGGGTGTGAGGGCCCCTGGACAGGACACTAGTCTATCACAGCAGGCCCCCTGGGTGTGAGGGCCCTACGTAGACACCAGGACACCCCTGGACAGGACACTAGTCTATCACAGCAGACCCCTGGGTGTGAGGGCCCCCTGGACAGGACACTAGTCAATCACAGCAGACCCCCTGGGTGTGAGGGCCCCTGGACAGGACACCCCCTGGACAGGACACTAATCTATCGCAGCAGGCCCCCTGGGTGTGAGGGCCCCCTGGACAGGACACTAGTCTATCACAGCAGACCCCCTGGGTGTGAGGACCCCCTGGACAGGACACTAGTCTATCACAGCAGACCCCCTGGGTGTGAGGGCCCCCTGGACAGGACACTAGTCTATCACAGCAGGCCCCCTGGGTGTGAGGACCCCCTGGACAGGACACTAGTCTATCACAGCAGGCCCCCTGGGTGTGAGGGCCCCCTGGACAGGACACTAGTCTATCACAGCAGGCCCCTGGGTGTGAGGACCCCTGGACAGGACACTAGTCTATCACAGCAGGCCCCTGGGTGTGAGGACCCCCTGGACAGGACACTAATCTATCACAGCAGGCCCCTGGTGTGAGGGCCCCTGGACAGGACACTAGTCTATCACAGCAGGCCCCCTGGGTGTGAGGACCCCTGACAGGACACTAGTCTATCACAGCAGGCCCCCTGGGTGTGAGGGCCCCTGGACAGGACACTAGTCTATCACAGCAGGCCCCCTGGGTGTGAGGACCCTACGTAGACACCAGGACACCCCCTGGACAGGACACTAATCTATCACAGCAGGCCCCCTGGGTGTGAGGACCCCTGGACAGGACACTAGTCTATCACAGCAGGCCCCTGGGTGTGAGGACCCCCTGGACAGGACACTAGTCTATCACAGCAGGCCCCTGGGTGTGAGGACCCCTGGACAGGACACTAGTCTATCACAGCAGGCCCCTGGGTGTGAGGACCCCTGGACAGGACACTAGTCTATCACAGCAGGCCCCTGGGTGTGAGGACCCCTGGACAGGACACTAGTCTATCACAGCAGGCCCCTGGGTGTGAGGACCCCCTGGACAGGACACTAGTCTATCACAGCAGGCCCCCTGGGTGTGAGGACCCTACGTAGACACCAGGACACCCCCTGGACAGGACACTAATCTATCACAGCAGGCCCCCTGGGTGTGAGGACCCCCTGGACAGGACACTAGTCTATCACAGCAGGCCCCCTGGGTGTGAGGACCCCCTGGACAGGACACTAGTCTATCACAGCAGGCCCCCTGGGTGTGAGGACCCCCTGGACAGGACACTAATCTATCACAGCAGGCCCCCTGGGTGTGAGGACCCCCTGGACAGGACACTAATCTATCACAGCAGGCCCCCTGGGTGTGAGGACCCCCTGGACAGGACACTAGTCTATCACAGCAGGCCCCCTGGGTGTCAGGACCCCCTGGACAGGACACTAGTCTATCACAGCAGGCCCCCTGGGTGTGAGGACCCCCTGGACAGGACACTAATCTATCACAGCAGGCCCCCTGGGTGTGAGGGCCCCTGGGTGTGAGGGCCCCCTGGGTGTGAGGGCCCCTGGGTGTGAGGGCCCCCTGGGTGTGAGGGCCCCCTGGGTGTGAGGACCCCCTGGGTGTGAGGACCCCTGGGTGTGAGGACCCCTGGACAGGACACTAGTCTATCACAGCAGGCCCCCTGGGTGTGAGGACCCCTGGGTGTGAGGACCCCCTGGGTGTGAGGGCCCCCTGGGTGTGAGGGCCCCCTGGGTGTGAGGGCCCCCTGGGTGTGAGGGCCCTCCTAAATTATCAGATATTTCCTTCAGTCATCATGAAGGCCTACCTAAAGGGAAGTTGGTAAAGGAGCCCATGTGGTTGGGCTCCTTCTGCAGCTCAGATGCATTCTGGGGCATGTAGTTGTCCATGTAGGACTTGAGGGGCTGGTGGGCGGGGTTCTGCTTCAAGAGGGAGTGGTCGAGGTGTTGCGGAGGCTGCATCATCGACTGGGACGAACCAATAGGACGGCCCTGCACACAGAGAAGGGAGGGGTTAGATGGAGGCACAGACAGTTAGTCTGTACTATGGACTAGTATCGGAAAATAACCAACAGAGACACAGACAGACAGACAGACAACACCGAGAGACAGACAACACCGAGACAGAGAGACAGACAACACCGAGACAGAGAGACAGACAACACCGAGACAGGCAGAGACAGTTAGTCTGTACTATGGACTAGTATCGGAAAATAACCAACAGAGACACAGACAGACAGACAACACCGAGAGACAGACAACGCCGAGAGACAGACAACACCGAGACAGACAGACAGAGACAGAGAGACAGACAACACCGAGACAGGCAGAGACAGACAGACAGGCAGAGACAGTTAGTCTGTACTATGGACTAGTATCGGAAAATAACCAACAGAGACACAGACAGACAGACAACACCGAGACAGACAGACAGACAGACAGACAGACAGACAGACAGACAGACAGACAGACAGACAGACAGACAGACAGACAGACAGAGACAGACAGAGACAGACAGAGAGGCAGACAGAAACAGGCAGACAGAGACAGACAGAGACAGACAGACACAGACAGGCAGAGACAGACAGACAGACAGACAGACACAGACAGGCAGACAGACAGACAGACACAGACAGGCAGAGACAGACAGACACAGACAGACACAGACAGGCAGACAGACAGACAGAGACAGACAGGCAGACAGACAGACAGAGACAGACAGAGACAGACAGACAGAGACAGACAGAGACAGACAGACAGAGACAGACAGAGACAGACAGACAGACAGAGACAGACAGAGACAGACAGAGACAGACAGAGACAGACAGAGACAGACAGAGACAGACAGAGACAGACAGAGACAGACAGAGACAGACAGAGACAGGCAGAGACAGACAGACAGACAGAGACAGACAGACAGACAGACAGACAGAGACAGACAGAGACAGACAGACAGAGACAGACAGACAGACAGACAGACAGACAGACAGACAGACAGACAGACAGACAGACAGACAGACAGAGACAGACAGAGACAGACAGACAGACAGAGACAGACAGACAGACACAGACAGAGACAGACAGAGGCAGACAGAAACAGGCAGACAGAGACAGGCAGACAGAAACAGGCAGACAGACAGACAGAGACAGACAGACACAGACAGACAGAAACAGACAGACACAGACAGACAGAAACAGACAGACAGGCAGACAGAAACAGACAGACAGAGACAGGCAGACAGACAGACAGAGCCAGTATGTACCTGCTGGTCCTGCTGGCGTCCCACAGGCATGGGTCTGTGACTCTGCTGCTGTCCAACAGGCATCTGTCTCTGACTCTGCTGCTGAGACTGCTGGAGGAGGAGACGCTGTGGAGACAAACGGCAGGAATTACACTAGATGTCAGATCTGAGTTAGCGGACATCAGGGTTAAGAGGTGTGTGTTAACCTGTATGTGTGTGTGTTAACCTGTGTATGACAGTGTGTGTGTGTGTTAACCTGTATGTGTGTGTGTTAACCTGTGTATGACAGTGTGTGTGTGTGTTAACCTGTATGTGTGTGTGTTAACCTGTGTATGACAGTGTGTGTGTGTGTGTGTTAACCTGTGTATGACAGTGTGTGTGTGTGTTAACCTGTGTATGACAGTGTGTGTGTGTGTTAACCTGTGTATGACAGTGTGTGTGTGTGTGTTAACCTGTGTATGACAGTGTGTGTGTGTGTTAACCTGTATGTGTGTGTGTTAACCTGTGTATGACAGTGTGTGTGTGTGTGTTAACCTGTATGTGTGTGTGTTAACCTGTGTATGACAGTGTGTGTGTGTGTTAACCTGTGTATGACAGTGTGTGTGTGTGTTAACCTGTGTATGACAGTGTGTGTGTGTGTGTTAACCTGTGTATGACAGTGTGTGTGTGTGTGTTAACCTGTGTATGACAGTGTGTGTGTGTGTGTTAACCTGTGTATGACAGTGTGTGTGTGTGTGTGTTAACCTGTGTATGACAGTGTGTGTGTGTGTGTGTTAACCTGTGTATGACAGTGTGTGTGCTAACCTGTAACTGGTTAAGCTGGTTGAGTTGAGACAGCTGGTTGAGTTGAGACAGCTGGTTGAGGACAGCTACTTGCTGTGGACCAAACAGGTTCAGACCTCCTGCACTGGGAGGGTACTTCAGGAGAGAGGGAGGGACCTGGAACACAGTCACATCAACTAGATTAGTAGAACAGTCAGACCTCCTGCACTGGGATGAGTAGAACAGAGTCAGACCTCCTGCAGTGGGAGGACAACTAGATTAGTAGAACAGTCAGACCTCCTGCACTGGGATGAGTAGAACAGAGTCAGACCTCCTGCACTGGGAGGACAACTAGATGAGTAGAACAGAGTCAGACCTCCTGCACTGGGAGGACAACTAGATGAGTAGAACAGAGTCAGACCTCCTGCACTGGGAGGACAACTAGATGAGTAGAACAGAGTCAGACCTCCTGCACTGGGAGGACAACTAGATGAGTAGAACAGAGTCAGACCTCCTGCACTGGGAGGACAACTAGATGAGTAGAACAGAGTCAGACCTCCTGCACTGGGAGGACAACTCGATGAGTAGAACAGAGTCATACCTCCTGCACTGGGAGGACAACTCAATGAGTAGAACAGAGTCATACCTCCTGCACTGGGAGGACAACTAGATTAGTAGAACAGAGTCAGACCTCCTGCACTGGGAGGGCAACTAGATGAGTAGAACAGAGTCAGACCTCCTGCACTGGGAGGACAACTAGATTAGTAGAACAGTCAGGCCTCCTGCACTGGATGAGTAGAACAGAGTCAGACCTCCTGCACTGGGAGGACAACTAGATTAGTAGAACAGTCAGGCCTCCTGCACTGGATGAGTAGAACAGAGTCAGACCTCCTGCACTGGGAGGACAACTAGATTAGTAGAACAGAGTCAGGCCTCCTGCACTGGGAGGACAACTAGATTAGTAGAACAGAGTCAGGCCTCCTGCACTGGGAGGACAACTAGATTAGTAGAACAGTCAGGCCTCCTGCACTGGATGAGTAGAACAGAGTCAGACCTCCTGCACTGGGAGGACAACTAGATTAGTAGAACAGTCAGACCTCCTGCACTGGGAGGACAACTAGATGAGTAGAACAGAGTCAGACCTCCTGCACTGGGAGGACAACTAGATGAGTAGAACAGAGTCAGGCCTCCTGCAGTGGATGAGTAGAACAGAGTCAGACCTCCTGCAGTGGATGAGTAGAACAGAGTCAGACCTCCTGCACTGGGAGGACAACTAGATGAGTAGAACAGAGTCAGACCTCCTGCACTGGGAGGACAACTAGATTAGTAGAACAGAGTCAGACCTCCTGCACTGGATGAGTAGAACAGAGTCAGACCTCCTGCACTGGGAGGACAACTAGATGAGTAGAACAGAGTCAGACCTCCTGCACTGGATGAGTAGAACAGAGTCAGACCTCTAGATACTTCAGTAGAGATGTCAATAGTAAGGAAATGGGGAGAATATTCTTGGACCTTCAGGAGGTTGAACATCCCCTTTAAAGGGACAGTCTGGTTAACATCCCCTTTAAAGGGACAGTCTGGTTAACATCCCCTTTAAAGGGACAGTCTGGTTAACATCCCCTTTAAAGGGACAGTCTGGTTAACATCCCCTTTAAAGGGACAGTCTGGTTAACATCCCCTTTAAAGGGACCTCCCGGTTAACATCCCCTTTAAAGGGACAGTCTGGTTAACATCCTCTTTAAAGGGACAGTCTGGTTAACATCCCCTTTAAAGGGACAGTCTGGTTAACATCCTCTTTAAAGGGACAGTCTGGTTAACATCCCCTTTAAAGGGACAGTCTGGTTAACATCCCCTTTAAAGGGACCTCCCGGCTAACATTTTTAGATGATCACACCAGGTAGTTCATCGGTGGCCACATATATTGTGTGTGTGTGTGTGTGTGTGTGTGTGTGTGTGTGTGTGTGTGTGTGTGTGTGTGTGTGTGTGTGTGTGTGTGTGTGTGTGTGTGTGTGTGTGTGTGTGTGTGTGTGTGCGTGCGTGCGTGCGTGCGTGCGTGCGTGCGTGCGTGCGTGCGTGCGTGCGTGCGTACCTGAGAGGACAGGACGGGTGGAGGCACTTGGTTACGGAGATTGTTCTGGGCTGAGTTGAGGGGAGCGTTATGAGATGGTACTGCACTGCTGCCATACATGGAGTTTACATTCTGTAACTAACACACACACACACACACACGTTAAGAGGACTGAAACACACAGGACACACACACTATATTCAAGAGCAGCGTAACCACTCACCTGCCTACCAGCCTCAGAGACAGAGGGGGTGGGAACCTGCCCTGAGCAGAGAGAGGGGATAGGCTGAGCAGAGTGGGAGGGGGAAAAGCTCATGCCGTGATTGGAGGAGAGCTCCTCCGAGGCGGAGCGATCATAAGCAGAGAGCGGCAGGGAGAGCTGCAGAGGCAAGGACAGACGGACAGATGAGGGAGGAGAGAAGGCCCCAGAGGATGGAGGGAGGTAGAGAGAGGGAGGAGAGAAGGCCCCAGAGGATGGAGGGAGGTAGAGAGAGGGAGGAGAGAAGGCCCCAGAGGATGGAGGGAGGTAGAGAGAGGGAGGAGAGAAGGCCCCAGAGGATGGAGGGAGGTAGAGAGAGGGAGGAGAGAAGGCCCCAGAGGATGGAGGGAGGAAGAGAGGGAGGAGAGAAGGCCCCAGAGGATGGAGGGAGGTAGAGAGAGGGAGGAGAGAAGGCCCCAGAGGATGGAGGGAGGTAGAGAGAGGGAGGAGAGAAGGCCCCAGAGGATGGAGGGAGGAAGAGAGAGGGAGGAGAGAAGGCCCCAGAGGATGGAGGGAGGTAGAGAGAGGGAGGAGAGAAGGCCCCAGAGGATGGAGGGAGGTAGAGAGAGGGAGGAGAGAAGGCCCCAGAGGATGGAGGGAGGTAGAGAGAGGGAGGAGAGAAGGCCCCAGAGGATGGAGGGAGGTAGAGAGAGTGAGGAGAGAAGGCCCCAGAGGATGGAGGGAGGAAGAGAGAGGGAGGAGAGAAGGCCCCAGAGGATGGAGGGAGGAAGAGAGAGGGAGGAGAGAAGGCCCCAGAGGACAGAGGGAGGGAGGAGAGAAGGCCCCAGAGGATGGAGGGAGGTAGAGAGAGGGAGGAGAGAAGGCCCCAGAGGATGGAGGGAGGAAGAGAGAGGGAGGAGAGAAGGCCCCAGAGGATGGAGGGAGGTAGAGAGAGGGAGGAGAGAAGGCCCCAGAGGATGGAGGGAGGTAGAGAGAGGGAGGAGAGAAGGCCCCAGAGGATGGAGGGAGGTAGAGAGAGGGAGGAGAAAAGGCCCCAGAGGATGGAGGGAGGAAGAGAGATAGGGAGGAGAGAAGGCCCCAGAGGATGGAGGGAGGTAGAGAGAGGGAGGAGAGAAGGCCCCAGAGGATGGAGGGAGGTAGAGAGAGGGAGGAGAAAAGGCCCCAGAGGATGGAGGGAGGAAGAGAGAGGGAGGAGAGAAGGCCCCAGAGGATGGAGGGAGGTAGAGAGAGGGAGGAGAGAAGGCCCCAGAGGATGGAGGGAGGTAGAGAGAGGGAGGAGAGAAGGTCCCAGAGGATGGAGGGAGGTAGAGAGAGGGAGGAGAGAAGGCCCCAGAGGATGGAGGGAGGTAGAGAGAGAAGGCCCCAGAGGATGGAGGGAGGGAGGAGAGAAGGCCCCAGAGGATGGAGGGAGGGAGGAGAGAAGGCCCCAGAGGATGGAGGGAGGGAGGAGAGAAGGCCCCAGAGGATGGAGGGAGGTAGAGAGAGGGAGGAGAGAAGGCTCCAGATGATGGAGGGAGGTAGAGAGAGGGAGGAGAGAAGGCCCCAGAGGATGGAGGGAGGTAGAGAGAGGGAGGAGAGAAGGCCCCAGAGGATGGAGGGAGGTAGAGAGAGAAGGCCCCAGAGGATGGAGGGAGGGAGGAGAGAAGGCCCCAGAGGATGGAGGGAGGAGAGAAGGCCCCAGAGGATGGAGGGAGGGAGGAGAGAAGGCCCCAGAGGATGGAGGGAGGTAGAGAGAGGGAGGAGAGAAGGCTCCAGATGATGGAGGGAGGTAGAGAGAGGGAGGAGAGAAGGCCCCAGAGGATGGAGGGAGGTAGAGAGAGGGAGGAGAGAAGGCCCCAGAGGATGGAGGGAGGTAGAGAGAGGGAGGAGAGAAGGCCCCAGAGGATGGAGGGAGGTAGAGAGAGGGAGGAGAAAAGGCCCCAGAGGATGGAGGGAGGAAGGAGAGAGAGGGAGGAGAGAAGGCCCCAGAGGATGGAGGGAGGTAGAGAGAGGGAGGAGAGAAGGCCCCAGAGGATGGAGGGAGGAAGAGAGAGGAGGGAGAGAAGGCCCCAGAGGATGGAGGGAGGAAGGAGAGAAGGCCCCAGAGGATGGAGGGAGGAGAGAAGGACACTGAGCTACCACCAGGGGACTACACTCTGTAATGACACTGAGCTACCACCAGGGGACTACATTCTGTAATGACACTGAGCTACCACCAGGGGACTACATTCTGTAATGACACTGAGCTACCACCAGGGGACTACACTCTGTAATGACACTGAACTACCACCAGGGGACTACATTCTGTAATGACACTGAGCTACCACCAGGGGACTACACTCTGTAATGACACTGAGCTACCACCAGGGGACTACATTCTGTAATGACACTGAGCTACCACCAGGGGACTACATTCTGTAATGACACTGAGCTACCACCAGGGGACTACATTCTGTAATGACACTGAGCTACCACCAGGGGACTACACTCTGTAATGACACTGAGCTACCACCAGGGGACTACATTCTGTAATGACACTGAGCTACCACCAGGGGACTACATTCTGTAATGACACTGAGCTACCACCAGGGGACTACATTCTGTAATGACACTGA